>NC_059111.1:46227004-46347004 GCF_020740685.1 Jaculus jaculus | reverse complement strand
CAAGACCCCAACACCTGCTACTTCCCTCTATCTGCTCTGCTTGGCCCAGCCCCTGCGCCAGCACTTCAGATCCAATCTGCTTGGCAGCACCCCCATGTAAATTCTGAGCCTCTCTTCTCTGCTCTGTCATGATCCAGGTGACTTCAGACCTTCTCTGTTCTATTCTGCTCGGCCCCTCACCCACCCCCTGCAAATTCAGACCTGCTCTGCTCAACCCTGCCCCACCTCCAAGCTAGTCTTGACCCTCCTCAATCTGTCCCTACACTAAACGCCACTGTGCCCCACCCTATCCTTCACAACTTTGTAATCACTCCACTCTGCCCAGATGGCCCCTTGACTTCCAAGCACTCCATGGGCTCTGCCCCTAATGACTTCCTTCAATCCTCTCCACTTGGCCCCAACCCACGACTTTGGATCCACCCCACTAGGGCCCACCCCTGCAACCTCCTTACACCCCCTCCACTTGGCCTCTCCCTAACACCACAACTTCAGATCTGACATGCTTGGCCCTGCCCCCACAGGAATTCTGAACTCCTCCACTCGGCTCCGCCCCTGACTCCCCAGGACTTCAGACCTGCTCTTCTCTGCTCTGTTCAGTGAACCCCCCCACCCCCACGCTGTGGGAATACAGACCACCTCTAATCCACCTCTCCCTTGCCCCCAAGTGAGTCTTGGCCCTCACAGCTCTGTCCAGACCCTGAGCAACCCACTGCCACACCTCATCCCTGCCCTCATTGCCTTCGCTGACCACCTCCTCCTACCCCCACAAAGCTGCACCACATCCCCTAGCCATTGCAACCACAGTCCCATTCTCCCTGCTCCACCACTGTGATGGGCAGACCACAGAGCAAAAGAAATAACATAAAAAGTATATATAATAATATCAGCTAGTCCTACCATGTAAGTCTCTAATCAAAACATAGAAGAGTCAATGGGATCAGCAACGCAAAATGAAGTTATGAGTAATGCAACACTGACCAAGCTATTGGTAGAACTTGCACAGATGCAACAAAGGACTGACAATCGTGTAGATGCTGCCATCATTAGACTGGACCTAATAGCAAAGTAAATAGAAAGGGTCCAAACACTGTTAATTGATATAAAGGAAAGCAAAAAAAAAAAAAAAGAAGAAGAAGAAGAAGAACTAAAAACCAGCTGGCTACACTAATTGAAGAAATACAGAAATGTAAGGAGGAATTCCTAGAAGCATCAAGAAAATCAGAAAATGATGTGAAAAGAGAAGTTGACAGAAGGATGAAAACCATACATAGAAAAGTAGTAGAAAATGCAAACCCAATTGAACAAGCCCAAAACTCCTTCGAGGCTCTCAAGAAGACTGTCAGCTGTGTGGAGGATAGAAACTCATATCTGGAAGACAAAAGAGAAGAGACAGTTTGAGAGTGAAAAAGTTTCAATAAGTTCAAAAATTTCTGTGAATAGAACATGAGGGCAATGTGGGATACCCACAGATGTCCTAATATTTGGATCATGGGAATACCAGAAGGGGAAGAAAGTCAGACCAAATACATGGAGAACTTATTCAAGAAAATAATTGAAGAACACTTCCCCACTCTCTCAAAAGAAATGCTTATCAGGAAGGTAACAGAACTCCAAAAAGATTGACCAAAAGAAACATCCTCCAAGACATATTGTCCTTAAGACTCTAAACATTGACATCAAAGAGAAATCCTGAAAAGCAGCTAGGGGAACACAAGACATCACACTTAAAGGTAACCCCATCACAATCACTTCAGACTTCTCAGTGGAAACCCTGAAAGCCAGAAGGGCCTGAAATGGAGCACTGCAAACTTGAAGAACCTATGGCTGCCAACCCAAACTACTCTACACAGCAACAGTATCCCTCACAATAGATGGTGAAAGAAAAACCTTTCATGACAAAATATGACTTTACAACTATATGAACATAAAACCAAACCTACAGAGAGTATTTCAGGAAAATCTCCACACAGAAGAATCAAATAATCAACCTCAAGTACCTGTAAGAAGCAGACCACAATAACCTAACTCAGAGAAGGCACAAAAACCATCAAAATCTACAAAAACACCAAACCAACATAACATGGCAGGGATCAAATCAAACCTCACAGTCATTACCCTAAATATCAATGGACATAAATCATCCATCAAGAGACACAAGCTAACAGCGTGGATCAGAAAACTAGAACTGTCAATCTATTGTCTTCAAGAAACTCATCTCACCACTAAAAACAGACACCTTCTCTGGATGAAAGGGTGGAAAATGATATTCCAAGCAAATGGAAATAAGAAACAAGCAGGCATAGCCATACTAATAAAGGATAAAATAGACTTTGAGCCAAAAATAATTTTAAAAGACTAAGAAGGCCACTTTCTACTGATCAAGGGAACAATCCAGCAAGAGGATATTACAATCATCAATCTTTATGTACCAAACAAATGTGCACTACAATTCATAAAACAAAACCTACTCAGCAATAAAACAGAAATAACCATGAACACCATCATAGTTGGGTACTGCAATACATGATTATCACCAATAGACATATCATCCAAATATAAACTTAACAGGGAAGGGAGAGAGCTCAACAAAACCATAGAACATTTAGACCTAACAGACTTCTATAGATCATTCCACCCCAAATCCACAGACTACACATTCTTCTCAGCTGCCCATGGAACATTCTCTAAAATAGATCATATACTGGGTCACAAAGCATGCTTCCATAGATCTAGGAAGATTGATATAACCCTCTGCATGATATCAGATCACAATGCTATATTGCTAGAAATTAACAAACAAACAAACAAAAAAAAAAAAAAACCACCAAAAATCCCATCAGCTCCTGGAAACTGAACAGCACACTTTTAAACAATAAATGGCTAGTGGATTAAACAAAAAATGAAATAGAAAAATTTTCAGAAATGAATGACAATGAGAACACATACCAAAATTTATGGGACACAATGAAGGCAGTCCTCATGGGAAAACTCATAACACTTAATGCCTTCACAAGAAGACAGAGAAATCCCAAATCAATAAAGTAACCATCCATCTAAAGGCATGGGGAACACAAGAAAAATACAACCCAAAAGCTCCAGACAGAAAGAAATAATTAAGGTCAGAGCAGAAATTAATGAACTGGAAACTAAGAAAACAATTAAGAAAGTTGATGAAACAGAAAGTTAGTTCTTTGAAAAAATAAACAAGATTGACAAACCCCTGGCCAATTTGATCAAGAAAAAAAAAAAAAAAACAAAAACATGAGATGATTCAAATTAACAAAATAAGAAATGGCAAAGGAGAAATCACAACAGACAGAAGTGAAATTGTGAGAATCATCAGGTCTTACTTCAAAATCCTCTACTCTACAAAACTGGAAAATATAGAGGAAATGGATAAATTCCTAGACACATACCACCTACCAAAGCTAAACTCAGAGCAGGTTAATCTCCTAAACAAACTTATCACACCCATCGAAGTTGAAAAGTTGATTAAAAAAAAAAAAAACTCCCCCAAAAGAAGAGTCCAAGACTAGATGGCTTCTCAGCTGAAGTCTATCAAACTTTCATGGAAGAACACAAACCAATCTTTCCAAAACTGTGCCACACAGTTGGTGATCAGGGAAAGCTCCTCAACTCCTTCTATGAAGCTAGTATCTCCTTAATACTAAAACCAGGCAGAGATGCCACAACAAAAGAAAAAAAAATAGGCCTATTTCCCTAATGAACTTAGATGCAAAGATCCTGAACAAAATCCTTGCAAACCGAATCCAGCAACACATCAAAAATGTTATCCATCTTTATCAAGTGGGATTCATCCCAGGAACACAGGGGTAGATCAACATATGGAAATCTGTCAATTTAATGCACCATATAAAGAAGGTTAAGCACAAAAAAACACATGATCATTTTGATAGATGCAGAAAAGGCCTTTGACAAAATGCAACATCATTTCATGATAAAAACATGAATCAGCATGGTCAGTGTATATCTTAACACAATAAAGGCTTTTTACAAAGCTCCTAAAGCCCAAATAATACTTCAATGGAGAGAGACTGAAGGAATTCCCATTGAGATCAGGAACAAGAGAGGGGTGTCCACTTTCACCTTTGCTCTTTAATATAGTACTGGAAGTCCTAGCTCAAGCAATAAGACAAGAGAAAGAAATAAAGGGGGTACAATTTGGAAAGGAAGAAATCAAGTTAGTGCTATTCACAGACAACATGATTCTATATGTAAGAGACCCAAGAGCTTCCATTCAAAAACCCTTCATGTTGATTATCCCCTTCAGCAAAGTAGCAGGATAATAAATCAATGCACAAAAATCAGTAGCCTTTCTATATGCAAATGACAAAGATGCAGAAAAAATATAAATAACATTATTCCATTTTCAAGAGCAACAACAACAACAACAACAAACCTTGGAATAACATTAACCAAGGAAGTAAAACATCTATACAATGAAAACAAAACAACAAAAAAAAAAAACACTCAAAAAAGAAATTGGGAAGGACTTGAGAAAACAGAAAGACCTCCCATGCTCCTAGATAGGCAGAATTAACATTGTGAAAATGGCAGTCCTTCCAAAGGCAATATACAGATTAAATGCAATTCCCATCAAAATTCCAACATGATTCTTCTCAGAGATAGAAACACTGATCTCAAAATGCATATAGAAAAGCAGAAGGCCTCAGATATCCAAGCATATCCTCAGCAAAAGAAATACCTCTGGAGGCATCACCATACCTGATCTAAAGCTGTATTACAAAGCCATAGTAATAAAAACAGCATGCTATTATCATAAAAATAGGAGTATAGACCAATGGAATAGAATAGGAGTATAGACCAATGGAATAGAATTGAGGACCCAGACTTTGGGTCAAGAAATTACAGCTACTTGATATTTGACAAAGGCCCTAACAATCTAGACTGGAAAAAAGGTAGCATCTTCAACAAATGGTGTTGCACAAACTAGACAACCATATGCAAGAAATTGAAACTTGATCCAAACATCATGCCATGCACAACAATCAATTCCAAATGGATCAAAGACCTCAATATAACACCAGGAACTCGGCTACTACTGGAAGAAAAGCTAGGAGGAACATTTCATGACTTAGGAACGGGAAAATACTGCCTGAACAAAACCCCAGTGGCACAGGATCTTATACAATCACTCCACCAGTGGGATCTTATGAATCTGAAAAGTTTCTTCACAAACATACAATAAGCAGTATCAATAGATTACCCACAGAATGGTAGAAGATATTTGCTGAATATCCAACTGACAGAGGCCTAATTTCCAGAATCTACAAAGAACACAAAAGCCTAAACAATAAAAAGTCCAACAACCCACTCAGAAATTGGGGCAGGGAATTGGACAGGCAATTCACAGAGAGAAAAATACAAATGGCAAACACACACCTAAGGAAATGTTCATCACCCCTAATCATCAGGGAAATGCAAATTAAACTACTATGAGATGCCACTTTACCCCAGTAAGGATAACAAACATCTAAAAACCAAATGCAAATAAATGATGGTGATGATGTGGAGAAATAGGAACCCTCATCAACTGTTTGTGTGAATGTAAGATGATACAACCACTTTGGAAAGCAATATGGAGACTCCTAAAAAAACTGACAATAGAGTCACCAACATCCCCAGTTATTCCCTTACTGGGTATGTACCCTAAAAGCTCCATGCCTCAGCTCATAGTGATTTGCTCAGCCATCTTTATAGCTGCTCAACTCATAATAGCCAAGAGCTGGAATCAACCCAGATGTCCATCATTAGATGACTGTATAACTAAGATGTGATATATCTACATGATAGAATTTTACACAGTAGTAAGGAAAAATAACATAATGAAATTTGAAGAAAAATGTTCAAATCTGGAACAGCTTATTCTCAGTGAACTCACCCAATCAAGAAATGTAATCACTGCAGAATCTCACTCATCTACAGCTCCTAACCTGAATCTACCAAGTTGCTGACATACCTAGGAAGCATCTCGAGGACTGGACAATAGGGAGTGTGGGGACAGAGAGGAGGATAAGGGGGTGGGCATGGGGGACACAAAACAGGACCCAAAAGGCAATGGTACGATAAACCTCTACATCCTAAGACAGACCAAATGGTTGAACTTCCTCCAGGACCTTAGAGGGAACACTGGATTCACAAAGCCCTGGAGAGGGTATGATGAAAACTGTCCAGTATCTCCTCCTATTTCTGCTTCTCTCTCTCTCTCTCTCTCTCTCTCTCTCTCTCTCTCTCTCTATCACTCTCTCTCTCTCAATCGCGCGCTCTCTCTCTCTCTCTCTCTCTCTCTCTCTCTCTCTCTCTCATCTCTCTATCCCTTTTATATCACTTATCCTGTTGTTTCTTCTTTTCTTTGTTGCTGACCTGTAACTCCTGGTACCAGCAGGCGGATATCATCCACAATGAGTTTTTATCACAGAGACCTACAAGGTCTCCCAAAAGAAGACAGATTTATGTCAGAGCATTTGATAACCCACCATAGGCTAGTGGTAAGACGCCATTGCTGAAGACAACATACACTGTTGGCATGTATCATGAAGTGACATGGCTGAAAGCTGTAAGAGAGTCAGTCCCCAGGAAGTTAGCGCATCTAATGCTAGAAGGTGCCACATGAGTGACTGAGGGATAATGAACAATAACTGTCAAAGCAACACATGGTCTAACCTACTCAGCAGCAAAAAACCTGTCATGATGCTCATACAGATACAATAGTTGCACATAGCCATGGTGGGAAACCAACTTCTCTCAATTTGCCTAACTGATCTGCTCAGTGGAATGTGGAAGCCATAGCTGGAGCTGGGAAACAAGTCAGAACCGTATCCAAAAATGAACCCACTCCCCATTAAACTCTCTCCAAAAAACAATGGTCATCACATTTACTTGGTGCTTACTTTACTCTCCATTGTAGAATCTACTTCTCTTTTTCAGGTAGTTGCAGATCCTAAGGAGAGAACCACTCCATCTTACCTCAAAAGGGCCCCAGCTGAAACTAAGAGTAATTGGGGAAACATGCAAGAATTCTGTTTTCTTGGTGAACCAAGAGCCAGCACAATGGTGAAGGACATAGACACAGAGAACAGTTAACCCCTACCAAACCAGATATCCAGCGACACGGAAGCACCCAAGATCTCCACATGGAAGTAGACCTAATACGAACCCAACATAGCTCAGGGAAATTTGCAGAAGAGGGGGCGGGAAGACTATCAGAGGCACAAGTTGGATCATGACACTCAGAGACATTTCCTCCTATCCAAAACTTAAGGCTAACCCCACAATGCATAACCCATATATCCAAACAAGGAGGGTCCCTTTGCAGGGGGGAGGACCAGAAGAAGGCTAACAATGGTACCAACTTGGCTGTATTCACTGACTACAAAAAAAAAAAAAAAAAAAAAGTATACCTAGACTGCCTGATGTGGGAAAAAAAAAAAGAGTAGGTGTTGTGATTTTGGGGAATTTATGTTCACTGAATTGGTGTGTGACCACAACATATTGAAATACCACTTCTTCTGAAATAATAAAAGATTCAAGAAAATAATTTAAAAATATTCTTGTCAGGGCTGGAGAGATGGCTTAGCGGTTAAGCACTTACCTGTCAAGAATAAGGACCCTGGTTCAAGGCTCGATTCCCCAGGACCCACATTAGCCAGATGCACAAGGGGTGCACGCATCTGGAGTTCCTTTGCCATGGCTAGAGGCCCTGACGTGCCCATTCTCTATCTATCTATATGCCTTTTTCTCTCTCTATCTGTTGCTCTCAAATAAATAAATTAAAAAAGGGGGCTGGAGAGATGGCTTAGTGGTTAAGCATTTGCCTGTGAAGCCTAAGGACCCTGGTTCAAGGCTCGCTTCCCCAGGTCCCACGTTAGCCAGATGCACAAGGGGGCGCACGCGTCTGGAGTTCGTTTGCAGAGGCTGGAAGCCCTGGCACGCCCATTCTCTCTCTCTCCCTCTATCTGTCTTTCTCTCTGTGTCTGTCGCTCTCAAATAAATAAATAAATAAATAATTTTTTTTTTAAAAAAGGAAAAAAAATTTAAAAATATTCTTCTCAGCTCTATGATATTGTTGGTATGTTATAAATGTATTTTGAAATTAAGCTTACATATAAGATTGTTTTATTATATTTATTTTACAGAGGGAGAGGATGGGTATGCAAATGCCTCTTGCTTCTGCAAATGAACTCCAGATGCATGTGCTACTTCATGCGTCTGACTTTATGTGGTTATTGGGGAATAGAATCCAGGCCATAGGCTTTGCAAGCAAGTATCTTTAACCAATGAACCATTTTCTAGCCCTCTATATAAAAAATTAAGTAATACAAAATAAGTAAGGAACTTTTTCAATTTCAAATATTTTCCCTTTCAAGTATTTGAGATTACCCTCATTATAATATTGTCAACGGGATGGGAATAATGAATCAGTGAATAACAAGAAAATATTTTAGTCATTCATTTAAATGCTTTTGTCGTCAAATACTCCTTTAACCTGCTTTTATCATGGAATGTTCTTATTTCTCCGTCTATTTGAATGGATAACTTTGCAGGATAAAGTAACCTTGGTTGACAGTTGTTTTTTTTCAGAACTTGGAATATATCACTCCAAGCCCTTCTGGCTTTAAAAGTTTGTGTTGAATAATCTGCTGTAATCCTGATGGGCTTGCCTTTGCAGGTAACCTGATTTTTCTCTCTAACTGCTTTCAATATTTTTTCTTTGGTGTGTGTGTTTGGAAGTTTGATTATAATATGGCGAGGAGAAGTTCTTTCCAGGTTTTGTCTGGCTGGGGTTCTAAAGGCTTCCTGTATCTGCATTGGCACCTCTTTCCCAATTTGGGGGAAATTTTCTTCTATGATTTTGTTGAAGACACTTACTATGCCTTTGGAGTGGAATTCTTCTTCTACTATGCCCTGAATTCTTATATTGGATCTTTTCATAGTGTCCCAAATATCTTGAAATTCCCACTCCTACTTTTCTATAAGTTTGTCTTTCTCTTTGTTGGACTGCATTAGATCTGCCACCTGGTCTTCTAGCTTAGATTTTCTGTCCTCTCCCTCATCCATGCTACTGGTGAGATTTTCTACAGAGTTTTTTCATTTCATTAACTGTGTTCTTCATTGCTAGTCATTCTGACTAGTTTTCCTTTATTATTTCTATATCCTTATTTTTGTCTTGTATTGCCTTCTTTATTTCATTAAATTGGTGTCCTGTGTCTTCTTTGATTTCCTCTTTGATTTCTTCTTTGATTTCTTCTTTGATTCTTTTTATTTGTTCTTTGACCTCTTTGAACATATTTATAATCATTCTTTTGAACTCTGACTCGTTCTCACTAGAGGACATTTCTGATGCATTAATACTTTTAGGTGAATTTATATCATCTTGCTTTTTAGTGTTTCTTGTGTTATAATGTATATATTTTTGCATCTTGGATTAAGTTAATGCTTGGATTTTCTAGCTAGCTGGGTATTCTTAGCTGTATCAATTGATTTGATGTTATATATTTTCAGGGTAGGAGCTTAAGGTGTTATGTGTGGCTCTTAAGACTCTCAGAGTATCTGCAAAAGTGTTCCTAGGGGTTGAGTTTCCCTGCTATGGGAGTATTCAAGCAGGCTGAGTGGAATAAAATACAGGTAGATTCTTGTAAGACCCCCAGAACAAGGACCCCATGCTCTGCCCGGAAATGGCGACACCCCAATTCACTCACAAGAAACAGTCTTGATGCAAACAGCAAGAGGATTTTTATTCCAAGCGTGCTGGGGCCCACAGTCGTACACCACACAGGGGTAGAGGACTGCAGAGCCCCGAATGCAGGAATGGGACAGTTTTTATAGGGTTTCTAATAAAGCCTGTGCATTAGAACAATCATTTTTTTAATATCAGGAGCCCACAGGGTGTGAGCCAGTCAGTTTGTGCCACTCCATAGTTTCTAAGCCAATTAGTTTAATTTCTTCAAGCCCCTCGTGGACCAATCAGTCTCCTATGACCTTGGTGGTCAGCATTTGCGCAGGTCCTTGGGTGGGGGTAGCAGAGTGTGGTATCAGTCTCCTATGACCTTGGTGGTCTGAGGCAGGCTGCTACAGCTTATGGTGCGGGCTACTAAGGCTTACGGTGCAGGCTATTAGGGTTTATGGTGCAGGCTATTTACAGAAACCAAATAAGTGGTTCACTTTATTACTCATTTCCCATCCTTGAGGGCTATCTCATGCCCTTTTTACTAGTTTTATATTAGGAGCGGGCTCTGATATAATGAGAAGAGGGATTCTTTACTTGTTTCCAACAGAGAGTAAAGCCTGGAGTTTGAGGTATGCAGGGGCCCGCTTAAGCTCCCTTTGGAGCGTGATAGTATTTCTGGGCTTCTGAATTCTTGGGCCTTTCATTTCCCACTTTTTTTCTTGTTAATAGTTCTAATCCTAGAACTTGGAAGGACTAAATGTAAGGTTCCTCTTTGCTCTGAAGGCCCTTGTATTGTTGTCTAGGTATCATGATCTGGACCATGCTCACTCGTTCTCTAACAAAAGTAAAAATCTTATTAAGTATGCAAGGCCCAACTGAATGCATCAGGAGCAAAACCATTAAGGGTCCCATCAGGGTGGAAAGCAGAGTAGTCAACCAGGGGGACTTGTTGAACCATTCCTCAAACCATCCTTGGTCAGTTTCCCTCTCCCTGAGATGCTTTTTAGTCTTTCCCTGAGTTTGCTCATGGAGTCTTTGATAGCTTCTGAGTGATCTACATAAAAGCAACATTTTTCCTTTAAGGCTGCACATAATCTGCCTTCTTTTAGGAACAGTAGGTGTAATCCTCTCCAGTTTTGTAGGACCACTTTGGATAAGGAGGTCAGGGACTCCTCTAGATTACTAACAGATTTCTCTAAAGCTTGGAGATCCTCATTTATGACAGTATGTAGTTCATCAAGCCCTCTTTCTAATTGTTGTGGTCCCGTGACCAGGGCTGTGGTCCTCATCCCCACATTGGTGGCTATCCCTAAGCCAAGTATGACTGCTAGGGTAAGGGTCACAGGCTCCCTTTTGGATCGGGTGGGATGATAGTTATATTCATCAATGACTATTTCCTCAGGATGGTAGTAAACCTGGGGGACAAGCTGGACCATTATACAGAAAATTTTGGATGGGTTAAAAACTGAGGTAGAAACATAGGGAGTTATCCCAGTATCATATGCCCACCACCTGTTATACCCTGGCACTATATATTGGTTGTCTGAGGTCTGACTATAGGTCAGAGTAACATCCCCTCATAGTAGGGTGGTCCTGAGGATAAACAAAGCCAGCAGGCAGAGGTAACGGGGTTGGTGGCATTTATGGCGAGGAAGGCCCCTTGGATAAGGTTAAAGAGCCTCCGTCTTGTCCCATGTGGGGCTTCCAAGAGTGGGCTAATCAAAGGGGTTCTAGCGGTCTTGGCTGCCACTGTGGGTGGGAGCTTGGGCAATGCCACTTTAGGGGGTCCCTGTTCTACCAGAAATTTATTAGGTCCTACTGGTCTTGGGGTGGGAGGCTCTATCTTAAGTCGTATAGTAAAGGTTAGGCCCTTATCCCATCCTGTCATATAAAACCTGAGTCCCCAAGTTTTTTCCTTTATCCAGTCTCGGGACTCTCGACCTCGGAGGGGGGGGGGGTGAAAGAGATGCTGAGAGTAACTGCTTTTTTTCCATCTAATCGTTCCTGCACAGTAATCAGGTCCCAGGAGGAAACTGAGTGCCAGTAAGTATTGCCTGTAGTCTCACAACCCCAGTATTTATAGTAGAACTGTTTTATCCCGCCATAACTTCATTTAGAAGTTTGGGGGCAGACATAAAATGGAGTATGCTGCATCTTACATTGGGCTGGCCCAGAGCTGCACCCCGGGTTGTCTGCCATGTATTGGCCTTGGGAGATGACCCCTTGTGTGAGTGCCTGCTTAGCCACATGAGAGTGGACTTCTCTAGGGACCTCCTCTGGGGTGAGCTCTGGGATATCCCAAAATTTTGCCCTGGCTACCAGGGCACATACGTCTGGGGTCAGGACAGGCCACCACGTCCAGGGGGGTGCTTCCCTAGTTGTAGTCCATATTATATCCCCCGTTTGAGAAAGCACTTGCCAAGTCAACTTTTGGGGGGCATGGGGATTGGAGGCATCACCTAGCTGGAGAAGGAGAAGCCACATGGCGAAGCCTAAGTTTAAGGGGATTGTCTGTCCTCCCGGCTTTCCATTTGGGGCCTGGTGGCAGAGCGGGCTTGATGTGAGATGCATGGATCCAGGTGGGTATTCCTTTAACTTTCATGGCCATTGGAGTGGTCAGTAGGATGAGGTAAGGGCCCTTCCATCGCGTCTCAAGGTTTCCTGCATGGTGGCATCTGACATAGACTGAATCTCCCACCTGGAAGTGATGTGGGACCTGTAAGTCTCCTTCTCCTGAGTAAGCCTCCCGGAGTTGCTTCCATGCTCATTATCTCACCCACTCGAGCGCCTTGAGCCTAGAGAACAGAGGCTGGGAAAGCGGCCCATCAGTACTATGCATAGAGGTTATTTCTACCAGTGGAGGAGGACCCCCGTATAGCAATTCATAGGGGATCAAGTCCAAATTGTCTGGGTGTTTCTGATTCTAAAGAGCACAAGGGGTAGGAGAGCTATCCAATCATTAGCGCCAGTCTCTGCGGTCAATTTGGTGAGGGTCTTTTTAACGGTTCTATTTATCCTTTCTACCTGTCCTGAACTTTGGGGTCTGTATGCACAATGTAATTTCTAATCAATCCCCAATATTTTGGTTAGTCCTTAACTTACCTGGGTAACAAAGGCTGGACCATTGTCTGATCCTATTACCTTGGGTATCCCAAATCTTGGGAAAATTTTTTTCCAGTATTTTTTTAGCCACCATGGTTGAGGTTTCTTTCTTGGTAGGATAAACTTTTATCCATCCTGAAAGAGTGTCTACAAAAACTAGTAAATACTTATTACCATATTTAGCTGGCTTTACCTCAGTGAAGTCCACTTCTCAGTGAGCACCTGGGTTGTCTCCTCTTAGCCTCTTCCCAGGAGGCATTCTTGAGGGATTAGCATTGACCATCTGGCAAGGTACACAATGCTTGACTACTGAGCCAACTATCTCTGGAAACCTCAGAATATGGTAAGGAGACATCTGCAGCAGGTTTTGTAGATGTTTGGCCCCCAGATGGGTTAGGCGGTGTATTTGTTGAAAGTACTCTAGTCCCTTTGCTTGAGGTAGAATCTCTTTTCCCTCTGAGGTAAAATAGGCCCCTTTTGGAATTTCGGAGAACTGGCCTAACTTTTTAACTTCTTGCCAATCACCTGGGGTATATCGTTGCTCACTTTTTTGGTTCTTTGGCTTTTCTATTATGGGCAGAAGGTTGACCCCCTGCGCAGCCTACTTGACCACTTGGTCAGCCATCTGGTTCCCTTTGGAGATAAAATCTTTGGCTTTTTGGTGGCCAGGGCAATGCATAATGGCCAGTCTTTTGGGTAGATATAGAACTTTTAGTAAACTTAGAATTTTTTGTTTGTTTGTTTTTAATTTCTTGCCCTGCTGAGGTAAGTAGCCCTCTCTGTTTGTAGATGGCCCCGTGTATGTGTGCAGTAGCAAAAGCGTACCTGCTGTCCATGTAGATATTCATAGACTTTCCTTCAGCTAGTCATAAGGCCCGTGTGAGGGCCATTAGCTCAGCCTTTCATGCTGAGGTTCCTTCTTGCAGACTGTTGGCCCAGACTGTTTGTGTTTCATCTACTATCATCGCCCCAGCCATCCTCTTACCTTCTACAATGTAATTGCTCCCATCTGTGAACCAGGTTAATGTTCCTCCAGTCAGTGGGACATCTGTAAGATCCTTTTGGATCCCAGTTTCCTCAACCAGCAGTTGATGACAGTCATGAGTCACTGGCTCATCAGTTTCTTTAGGCAGAAGAGAGTAGCGGGGTTGAGGATGGCAGGTGGGGCAAACGTTACCCTGTCAGTGAGGAGCAGGCTCTGGTAGTGAGTCATATGGGCATTAGTCATCCATCGGCCTGGGGGCTGCCGGACAATGCTCTCCAGGGCAGGGGGGGGGCAATGACAGTTATCCTCTGCCCTAGAGTTAGTTTATAAGCATCTTTGATCAACGTGGACACTGCTGCTATGGCTTTTAGATGTATAGGCCATCCACTAGCCATAGGATCAAGTTTCTTTGATAGGTAGGTAACGGGTCTTCTCCATGGCCCTAAGGATTGAGTTAGGACTCCCCAGGCTATCCCCTTATGCTCATCTACGTAAAGGGTGAATGGTTTAATCACATCAGGGAGGGCTAGGGCAGGCACACTTAATAGTGCCTTTTCTCCTTGCAACAGGCACATTGATCTCTATCAAGATGGGTCCTGTTACCCAGGTTCCCTATCTGCCTAGGGCCTGTCCTAAATTTTTCAATTTTTTTTTCCTTTTTTTTTCTACCATTGTGGCCAGTATCCTGGTCAGATTTTTCTCTTGTCGTCTATTGCGCCTATCCTCCCTTTCCTCTCTCTCTTTCTCACATCTCTCCTCGCGTTCTTCTCTCTCTTTCTTTCCTTTGCTCCTTTTCCTCTTCTGTCTCCCTTTTGTAATATACAGCTTCCTGTAATCCCTCCAATCTCTGAAGTTTCTTTCTGATATCAGGAGCTGACTGTCCTATGAAAGCTAATGCTATTGAGCCTTTTTGAATCTCAGAGGTGGGGGTCACAGGGTGTGAAACTCCTAATTGCTTCCATGAGCCTCTCAAGAAACATTGAGGGAGACTCCGTTGGCCCCTGTATCATCTCTCTCACCTTGGCCAAATTGGTGGGCCTTCTGGAAGCACCTCGGAGACCCGCCACCAGAGCCTGAGATAGATTTTTAAGTTCTCCCTACCTTCAGCCATATTGTGGTCCCAAACAGGGCGAGTCAGAAGGAACCCCATGTCTATCTCATGCTGCAGCTGTGTGGGCTGCCTGTCGGCCCCAGGGACATTTTTTTTTTTTCCTCAAGAGTCAGGACTCTGTAGCTTGAGTTCCTTGGTTTATTTAATTATGACCTGACCCACAGCGGGGGGTTGTCCATCAAATCCTGCCATGTGAGGATATAAGCCTCTTGGTTGGGATGGGAGCCTGGTCCATTCTGAAAAACAATATCTTTAACAGTCAGAATAGTCTCGGAATTAAAGGTTCCTTCTGATGGCCATCTGACCTCATAAGCTGGCCACTCAGAGGCACAAAACTTTTGTCAGGGTCTCTTTTTAACCTCAACTGACAAATTATGGGCCCTAGATTTAACTTCAGTCCAATGGTCAAGAGTCAAGCTAAGGGAAGTTATCATTGTGTGTCACATGACAAAAACTGTAGACAAAGACACAAAGGACAACAATGCACACAACTGAGACTAACAGATTCAGACATCAGTGGCTCGTCCATGTCCTCCACAAGCAGGCAAAAGGATCTGATGGCTGCGGAGGGGGAAGCCTCCACCTCAACAACAGAACTCGGTCCTCTGACTGACAATAGGAGACCACCAGGCATCCCTGGTTCTCCTCACCACCTGGGGCGTCCCCCAGGGAGGCAGCCTGTGATCCTCTTAGCACGTCTGCTGATCACAGTCCTCTGTTCCTTACGGCCTGAGAGGATGGCTGCAAACAGAAAACTGAAAGTGCGCATCCCAGAAAACATACTCAGACGTCCCAGAAAACAGATACTCAGAACAGAAACACTGGCTGGCACACATTCACTCCAGGGGCGGGGGGGGGGGGGCCCGTTACCTCCAAGTCAGTTCTCGGGTGTGAGGGGTGGTCACAAATCGTGGACAAGCCCCCAAATGTAAGACCCCCAGAACGAGGACCCCATGCTCTGCCTGGAAATGGCAACACCCCAAATCACTCACAAGAAACAGTCTTGATGCAAACAGCAAGAGGATTTTTATTCCAAGCATGCTGGGGCCCACAGTCGTACACCACGCAGGGGTAGAGGACTGCAGAGCCCCAAAGGCAGGAACAGGACAGTTTTTATAGGGTTTCTAATAAAGCCTGTGCATTAGAACAATCATTTTTTTTTTAACATCAGGAGCCCGTGGGGTGCGAGCCAGTCAATTTGTGCCACTCCATAGTTTCTAAGCCAATTAGTTTAATTTGTTCAAGCCCCTCATGGACCAATCAGTCTCCTATGACCTTGGTGGTCTGAGGCAGGCTGCTACAGCTTATGGTGCGGGCTACTAAGGCTTACGGTGCAGGCTATTAGGGCTTATGGTGCAGGCTATTTACAGAAACCAAATAAGTGGTTCACTTTATTACTCATTTCCCATCCTTGAGGGCTATCTCATGCCCTTTTTACTAGTTTTATATTAGGAGCGGGCTCTGATATAATGAGAAGAGGGATTCTTTACTTGCTTCCAACAGAGAGTAAAGCCTGGAGTTTGAGGTATGCAGGGGCCCGCTTAAGCTCCCTTTGGAGCGTGATAGTATTTCTGGGCTTCTGAATTCTTGGGCCTTTCATTCTAAAATTTAACTAAACACTGTACACATTCAATCAAAAATAGCCCCGAGTATGTATGCAAGAGTAGTTATTAGAACGACCAGATCCTCTATCAAGAAAGAGGTTAAGATTTCTGGTCTGTTGAGGGATCCAAGTCAGCTTGCGACCAAGTGAGACCCTTCCCTGGTGCAATCCCAGTTACCTTGGATGATTTTGGTCTCAGTCAAGTTGCTGCCTGAGTCGTCGGGCTGCTGTTCTGATTTCTGGAGCTGGGCACTGGCTTTTCCTGCGTGGCAAACCGAGCCTGGCAAGTGTGGCCCTGCAGATCAGCACCCCTGCTGCTGGAACTGCTGCTTCTGTAGCTGCCACTGCTGGAGCCACCAGTGCTGCTGAAGCTGCTGCAGCTGTGTCCACTGCCACTGCTGCCACTGAAGCTGCTGCTGCAGGATCTGCCACTGCTGCCGCTCCTGGGTCTGCTACTGCTGGGTCTGCCACTGCTGCCACGACTGGAGCTGCTACTGCTGGGGCCGCTGTTATCAGTGCCGGAGCCACTGATGTTGCTGCCGAACTCTGCTCCTGCTTAGGTCCTGCTGTTGGCTCAAGTTTGCGTGGCCTGGTCCCAGGACCGCTGCTCTGTTCGCTGGAGCTGGGCTCAGGCTGTGGGGGAGGGGAGGGAGCCATAGCTGCTCTGGTTCTCTCTGTTCCACGTGTGCTTCTACCTCGTGGTCTGCTCCTCCATTGCTCATTGCCCTCTCCCTTCACGTTTCCTGAGTTGCGGAGAGCACCAGTGTGAGTGGAAGCTCCCACACCTGGCTTTTCCTGCGGCTGGAGCCAAGTCTGGCAGCTTTGTGGTGCGCCGCTGCCGCCGCGGTTGGTGGAGCTGCCGGGGCCACTTTTGCCGGCCTGTGCGGACTCTGGATGCTCTGGATCTCTTCTACTTCTCCGCTGCCACTTCAATTTCCTATACACCTCACTTTTTAGTAGAAGTGTGTATTTTGCTGAGTTTTTTTGGTCTTTTCCCCCGTAGGCTGCTTTGGAGTGGTACCTACGCTGCCATCTTAACCAGAAGTCCACTTAAATGCTTTTGGTTAGCAAAAAAATAAAATATGTTGTATGACAAATGTCACACTGAATTAAAGTAAATTGATGTTATACCCCAATATTTTAGACCTAGAAATAAATTTTTAGATAATATGATTCAGCTCTTTTACCATATTTGTGAGACAATTGAGGAATGAAAGATTAACTTTCTCAAGCCAACAGCTGATTTTGTTCATTTTAAATCTGAGTAAGGAATAATTTTGGACCCTAAATAGTGATAGGTTACAAAATAAGGAACATTGATGTCATGTGCACTACTTTAAACTTTCCACCAGTCATAAATTTATTTTATGGATCTTTTTGATGATATTCTTTTTTCTATTATTTTTTGATGATGGTGGTAATACCCACAAGAAGACAGTAAAGATAGCTCTACCAACTCATTTTCAATGAAGATTTCATAATTACTGAGAGGATTTTATAATGTAGTCTTTTCACATCTGTGAAAATTACATCAACCATCTTCCCCAAATCTGCTCAGGGAGTGGCTTGGGCTGGGAGCTTGATAGAACTGTAGACTCCAGCTGCATTTCAGACCTGCTGATTTAGGATCCTCATCCTAACAAAAACTCCAGATCCCAAGTATGCAAATACTAGAGTGCTGGAGTCACGCTGATGCTGATGCTGGCATGCACTTTTGATGAGGACAGGACTGGCTCACAGGAACTGGCTCACAGGTACAGTGGGAGGGGGCATATATTTCACTATATATATATATATATATATATATATATATATATATATATATATATATATATGTAAATATATATGTATATATTTGAAGCAAGCCCAACAGACTGGCCTTTTTTTTATGTGAGTGAGAGCAAGAGAGAGAATTGGCCAGGATCTCCAGCCACTGTAATCAATCCCCAGACATGTTCCCCTGTTGTGACCTTGTACACTTGCATAAGCTTGTGCATCTGGCTTACATGGGACCTTGAGAGTCAACATGGGTCCTTAGACTTCCCAGGCAAGTGCTTTACCCACCTAGCCATCTCTCCAGCCATTCATTATAATTTTTGATTTAGGGACAGCAGAGACCAAGGAAATCTACAGTATTTGCCAAGAAGTGAGAGATGTGAGTCTCCCATGGGAATTTGGTGGCAACAGTATTAATTATCTTATCATGATCTTGTGGCATACTCGATACTTAAAAGGTACATTTAGCCCTTAATAGAAATGGTTTTGTGCTATATAGCTGTTTTTCAGCAAATGCTACCAGCTAAATCATAAGGGTGAATTAAAGGGTGACCTTTATAAATAGTCACAAAAGACCTCTGCAGCTGATTACAGTGTGGGTGTAATTTGGAGAAAGGTTTGCTATAGGCATAAAATTATAGTACTGCAGCTGGAACATTGCCAAGAGCCTAGCCATTTCCAGGAGCTGTCTTTCCACCTGCTCATAGACTTATTCAGAAGTGAGTCAAAGGATGGGTGAAGCCTAATAAATCATTAAGTCTTAAGGGAAAACTCCATCTAATCAAGCTGTTGCTCTCCATAGTAGCATTTGCCGCTAGACCTTTCAATGAGCTCAATAAGAGGGCTTAAGGTAAAGGCTTAAAAAATCCCCCAATCAATGAATTGCTTAGCATAGTTCTTGTTCTGAATCAGGCCCTCCTTACACCTTATATCCCTTATACATTAAATCTCAAAGGTGAGCAGAATTCCTAAGAAATCTTTAAGCCTCCTCTTTGATGCTGGTCTAATTTCATGGCCAAATGTGTTCAGCATTAAGCCAGCCTAAGTCTTTGGTCTTAAAATTCTTTCTGAGAATGTCCCAGGTAATGCACATATCTACCTTTGTTGTTTATTAACTAGTTGCTTGCTAGCAAGGTCTGCTTTGTGCTGTTCTTAGGGGCAAGTGTTTGTTAGCTAGAGAATTGTTCCTTCTGTCTAAAACTTTCCCACTAAATAGGTAGTTCCAGTTTCTGTCTGAGTTAGAGCAGGATATTTGTATTCCTTTTTTTTTTTTTTTTTTTTTTTTTTTCCTTTTTGGAGGCAGGGTTTTGTTCTGTTGCTCATGCTGCCGGGAAGTCATTATGCAGCTCAAGTTGGCTTTGAATTCATGGTGATTTTCCTGTCATAGTTTAGGACTAGGATTTCTGAAAGTCTATATTTGTAGGTGTATATGTCTGCATAAGGATTTTATGTGCCTTCATAGTGATAATAATAGTTACATTTACATTGTATTTCTTACGATATATACAGCACTGCTTTGAGCACTAACTAAACCTTACTATAACCTTCATCTGTACAAAAAGAGGTGCCAAAATTCATCTGGAACCCAGGCTCTCAGGTAGGTAATTTATATTGTAGGCATAGATTCCTTGCTGATGTACTTGAGTAATGGAAGAATGAAGGGCCAGGAGTCAAGCCCTATACTTAGGACCAGGAAAGAAAATACTTGTAGTTTTCGCAGTGGTATTGATACCATCTGCTGATGGCTGATAATGTAGTGAAACAGAGAAACAAGCAGTTCCTCCCCATACTTGGCTGAAATGCAAGGGAAGCAAAAATTTAGGAGGAAAATATTGGTAGGCAAGCAAGGAAGTAAGTCATAACTTCTTCTTCTGGAGAAGCAGATGTCAACTCCTCAGTAGGTCCATGTGTTTGGGCACTGAAGAACTCCAGGAGGCAGCCAAGAGCTTCCTCCCATCTCTTGCTTTCTGTGAAGAGGAAGGGCCAGGCCCACCACAGGGCAACTGGCTGTACTGCCAGGAGTTACATGGAAGGATGTGGCCTGACAGCAGCAGATCTGAGATATGCTATTGGGTAGCTTCTTTCCAGATGGAGGAGGAGGCATGAGTGCACAGAACAGGGAAGAGCTGGGTCAGCTGTCATTCCTTGTAGACTAGAGAAACATAGCCAGTCCTTCTTCTCTATTTTATATAAAATATGTCCAACTGTGTTCATTTGATCATATAATCTTGAGCATGAAGAAGACAGTCTTTAGTAATGAATGCAGTGCTTTATGGAAAGTAATTTGGCATATTTAAGACTAGGGAAACAATACCACAAGAAAATATGCTACTGGGTGAGAAAAATAAAATAATTAATACTGAAATAGTGCTAAGTCCCATGGCGCTGAGAACATTTAATGTTAAAGCAAAATATTATTGTCTGTCACTTCTTTTCCTCTTTAGATCATTAGCATAGGACATTTTTGTAAGTGGAATTTCAACCCCACAGCAAGCAGCTGTCTTCTAGTACAAAAGATAATACACTCATACATATGTATTATGCACTTAATTAAAACTGTTGGATTTTCATTAAAAATGTTCTGATGATGTTCTCAATTTTTCTAGTGACCTGGGTCTCTGGATGGCATATTTTATTTTTTTTTGCATATTTTAAGTGGAAAAAGAAGTGTAGATGGAAAAACATCCCAAAATTCATATAATTTGAGAAGCATAGTCTGAGATCTGATGGGTCTCTGACCTAGCATTCCACTATAGGTATGTTAATTGTAAGTGATATTTATTTATATAGTGTAGATTAACTCTGGCAAAGAGTTAGGCACTAAGAATAATCTGCATGACACATGGGCAGGGAAGTGTATGTGTGTAAAATCTGCATGTTCTACTTTCTAGAACCTGTAAACATGTTTGGTAACATGACAGGGGAGGGACAGCTGATTGTAAAATAGGGAGACTATTTTAGATGGCTGGAATATGGTCAGTGTACTCACAAGGCCTTTAGAGGCAGAAAAAGGGGAACCAAAAAACTGGCAGCATGAGGACTCTGTCCACATTTCTGGCTTTGAACATGACTCCAGGAACATGAACATGTTCTAGAAACTAGCAAACACAAGGCAAGGAATTCTTTTGGTCCTCTGGGAAGGAGCATAGTTCTGTTAATGTTTAAACTTAGCCAAACAAGAACTGTTTTGGACTTCTAAGCTGACTGGTAATAAACTTGTGTTAAGTAACTACTTATAATTTGTCATGACAATAGAGACCAATATGTGATACTATAATGCAGAATCTGTGGTCCTAGAGGAGCAGTAACTGTGATCAGTGAGATCTAAAGACACTGAGTCTGAGTCACTGGTCACTTGATCACAGTTGCTCCCTGATCACAGTTACTGCTCTTCTAGGACCACAGTTCTAGAGCTCACTAATCATGGTTGCTGCTTTTTTAGGACCACAATACCATCTGAGAAGGAAAGACTCTGAAAAGGATCCTAACTGAAGGACTTAGGAGGCTTGAAGGAAAGGCCACAGGTTTCTGAAGACATACATACACTGAGTGTGTACACACTTATATGTGGGATTCAAACCTATGTTGTTGCTGTTGTGATAAGTAGAATGTGACATTATTAAAAGCACTAGTAGCCCAATTGCTTTTCTTATATTTTATTTATCAGCAAATGTCTAATAATTTCACATGCTAATACTTTATGCTATTTTCAGCATCCACATCTTTATAAATATCTAATCTGTTCATCCTAAAGGGGAAGCAAGAAGATCCAGAAGTAGTAAACAGGCGTTTAAAACATGAACATGTTTATAGTGCCAGATGTCTGATATGAACTTGGTTTTTTCCATAGTGATGAATGTGGTTTAGTTTACAAAGTTTCTGAAAGGTTGAGGCCACTCCATCCTCTTATCATGAAATAATACTGTAATGAACTTAAGATAGGGAAACCAATCATTTTCTCTTGTTATATATAAGCTTTTTTAAAAATGCAGCCCCTGTTAACTTTTCCAAAGGCTTATTTTGGGAATTAAAGTAAATACAATTTGAAACATTTTAATAAGCCATATAATATATATGTGATTGTTCTCATAGATTTCTTTTCAGTTTTATGTTTTCTAATTTGCTAGAATATGTGCAATAAAGATTTTGTATATTTCAGGATATTTCTTTTCTTTTTTAAAAATGTTGATTATTATTATTAAACAAGATGTTTCATGTGGATACATCATTTGTTGGTACCTTCTTTCCCCTCATTCCTGCCCCCATTCCATTGGAGATGCTCTTCATTGGGGTTGCAGGTATTTCCCATGGGGTTGTGGTTTATGTGTTGTAGGAACAGCAGTCAGTTACTTTTAGGGGAAGGTCATCTGGACATGATGTCTCAACCTGAGGCTCTTACAATCTTTCTGCTCCCTCTTTCACAAAATTGCCTGAGCCATGGTGGGTGAGTTTTAAGTCTACTTCAGTGATGAGCTCTCAGGAGCCTCTGGATCTGTACTATGGTAGGTGTTGAGTATCTTTAGGGTCTGTCTCCTACACCCTGGCACTCACTATCAGGAACAGCACAGAAACAGTACTCTTGCTCATCTCCCCAATTTCTCTCTGTGACTTGGCTGAATTGTGAGGGGTAGTTTATCTCCTCGTGTTTCACTACCTTCTGAAAAAGAAGAACAGATTCTTCAATGGAAAGTGAAGTCAGCATAGTGTAAATGGGATAAGCATTAATTTATGGATAATTTGATGTATGTAACCCCTCTTTCAGCCAAAGGCTAGTGAGAGCTTGACACTGGAGAACATAATCTGTCTCCATAGGATTCTGATCTGGTTCCCAATTCTAGATATGGGTTCCCTTATACTGAGTGGATCTCTTAGCCAACAAGACAGCTATTTGTTATCCACTGAGGCTGTGTACCACAATTGCACTGGTGTGTACATCATGTCAGGGTGTTTGCTTCTGGGTAGATTAGACCTTTGGTTGTTCAGACCATTGTTGGCCATTTTCCCCCAATAGCTCATGTAGCAATTTCCAGCACTATACAGGCTGTCTGGAGACTGGTGTTCTTCTGAATTTCATCCAGGTCTCTCCATGCTGTGTGTCAGCACCATATGGCATCTTCAACAATAGGGTCTTAGCTTTTGCATCAGGTGGGTAATCAAGTGCTTTGACATAAAGCTCTCTTGATTTGGGGACCTCATAGGTCTCTCCAATCAAGAGCTCAGTGTGGGTAGCAAGCAATCTCTTATACTGGGAATTACAGATCAGAGACAGAAAAAATATCATTTAAGCTTAGGTTTCATCCCACCTTCACCAGAGCCCTACTTTTCAGGTGCTCCCCCTTACTCATTTTGAAGGTTATACCTTTTAGACTATCTCCAAGGATAAATGTTTCTATGGTATCAGCTTATTTTGGATTTAATTTTCTGTTTGTTTCCCTCCTTCTCTCCCCCTATATCCTTCCATCCCTATTGTCTGGGCCTTGAATTGCCTATAAGGTATGACAGCAACTTGAGCAGGTCCAGGTTAGGAACTGAGGATAAGTGACACCATGTGGCTTTTGTCCTTTTGTGATTGTGTGAGTGCACTGAGTACAATTGCTTCCAAGTCTGTCCAGTTTTCTTAAAATATCATTGTATCATTTTTTTTCTTACTGCTGAGTAGAACTCCATTGTGTAAATATACAACAACTTCATTATCCATTCATCCAATGATGGATATCTTGGTTGATTCCAGTTCTTAGCTATAATGAATTGAGCAGCTATAAACATGTTTGATTAAATGTTTCTATATTGTTGCCTGAAGCATTTAGGATAAATGCCCAGCAAAGGAATTACTGGTTGGTAGGTCTACATTTCTGATTTTTAGAAATCTCCAAATTGATTTCAATACTGGTTGTACAAGTTTACATTTCCACAAAAAGTGGATGAAGATTCCTCTTTCCCTATATCCTCATCACCATTTGTCATTATATTTTTTTAATGATGGCTGTCCTTACTGGAGTAAGAAGGAATCTCTTGGTTGTTTAAATTTTGCATTTCCTTAATGATTAAGGTTGTTGAAAATTTTCTTAAGCGTGTGTTAGCCTTTGTAATGCTGCCTCTGAGAATTACTCAGTTCTCTGCCCCACATTTGGAGTGAGTTGTTTGATTTTTTTAAGTTCTTTGTAGATTCTAGATATTAGGCTTCAGTCAGTGGTGTAAGTGGTGAAGATTTTCTCTTATTCAGTGGGTAATCTATTGGCTGTGCTTATAGTATGTTTGTTTGTACAGAAGCTGTTTAGCATTCTAAGATCCCATTGTTGAGTACTTGTTTAATTTCTTGGGCTACTGGGGTTTTGTTCAGGAAGTCTTTCCCCACTCCTATATCATAGAGAGGGCCTCCTATTTTTTCTTCCAGTAGGAGAAGTTTCAGGTCTTAAGTTGAGGTCTTTAATCCATTTGGATTTGATTTTTGTGTATGAAATGATGAGTGAGTCTAGTTTCATTTTTCTACATATGGCCATTGAATTTGTCCAACATGTTTATCTAAGATGTTGTCTTTTCTTCATTCTACATTATTGGCAACTTTATCAAAGATCAAGTATCTGTAGTTACTTGACCTAAGGTCTGAGTCTTCAATTCTGTTCCATTGGTCCGTTTCTGTTCTTATGCCAGTACCATGCATAGTTTTTGTTACTATGGCTTTGTAGAGTAGCTTTAGATCAGGTATGGTGATACCACAAGAAGTGTGTTTTTGTTTGTTTGTTTGTTTGTTTGTTTGTTTGTTTGTTTGTTTTTCCTGAGGGTATGTTTAGATATCTGAGGCCTGCTGCCATTCCATTTGAATTTTGAAATTATTTTTTTTTCTGTATCTGTGAAAAAATGATGCTGGTAGGGCAAGGCATGGTGGTGCATGCCTTTAATCCCAGCACTAAGGCAGCAGAGGTAGGAGGGTTGCCATGAGTTCAAGGCCACCGCGAGACTACATAGTGAATTCCAGGTCAGTCTGGGCCAGAGTGAGACCCTACCTCAAAAAAAAAAAAATGATGCTGGTATTTTTATTGTTATTGCATTAAATCTGTATATTGCCTTTGGTAGAATTTTCACTTTCACAATATTAATTCTACCTTTACAGGAGCATGGGAGGTCTTTCCACATTCTCATGGCCTCCTCAATTTTTTTAATGAGCTTTTTAATGTTTACATTATATAGGTCACTCACATCCTTGGTTATTTTTATTCCAAAGTATTTTTGTTGTTGTTGTTGCTATTGAAAATGGGACAGCCTCACTGATTTCATTCTCTGTATATTTGTCCTTTGCACATAGAAAGGCTATTGATTTTTATACATTGATTTTTGTGTCCCGCCCCATTACTGAAGGAATTAATTACCTTTAGAAGTTTTTAGATGGAGATTTTCAGGTCGCTTATATATAGGATCATGTTATACAAACATTAGCTACAAACAGAGCTAAGTTGACTTCTTCCTATCCAATTTGAATCCCTTTTATTTCTTTCTCCTGTATTATTGCTTGGGCTAGTACTTCTAGTACTATGTTGAATAGCAGGGGTGAGAGTGAGCACCCCTGTCTTGTTCCCGATCTCAATGGGAACTCCATGAGTCTTTCCACATTAAGTATTATTTGGGTTTGGGGTGCTTTATATGTAGCCTTTATTGTGCTGAGATATAAACCTTCCATGCCTTTTCTTTCCAACATTTTGATCATGAAGTGTCATTGTATTTTCTCAAAGCCTGCTCTACATCAATTGAGATGATCATGTGGTTATAATGGTTAAGTTTATTTACATGGTGTATTACATTGACTGATTACTACTGTATGCTTTTTAAATATTTTATTTATTTATCTATTTGACAGAGAAAAAGGGAGGGAGGGAGGGAGGGAGGGAGATAGACATAGAGACAGAGAGAGGGAAATTGGGTGCACCAGGGCCTCGAACCATTGCAAGTGATCTCCAGACTTGTGCACCCCCTTATGCATCTAGCTAATGTGGGCCTTGGAGAATTGAACCAGGGTCCTCTGGCTTTGTAGGCAAATGCCTTAGCCAGTAAGTCATCCCTCCACCACTGATTTCTGTATGTGGAACCATCTCCAATCCCTGGGATGAAACCTACTTGATCAACGTGGATAATGCTTTTGTTTTGTTGTTAAGTTCAGTTTGAGAAGATTTTGTTCAGGATTTGGCATGTAAATTCATCAGGGCTAGTAGTCTATTGTTTTGTTTTCTTGTTGCATCTCTGTCTGGTTTTGGTGTTAGTGTGATGCTAGCTTCATAAAAACAGTTGGGAGGGAGATTCCCTGGTCTCCCACTGTGCAAACCAGTTTGAGCAAAATTGGCTTTAGTTTCAAGGTTTCCTAGAACTCAGCCTAAAAGCCATCTGGTCCTTGATTTTTCTTATTGGAGAGGTTTTGATTACCTTTTCAGTCTATGTATGTCATAGGTTTGTTTATGTGCTCAGAGTTTAGTTGGGGTAGGTGGTATGTGTCTAGGACTTTCTCCATTTATTCCAGATCCAATTTTGTAGCATAGAGGTTTTAGAAGTATGCTCTGATAATTCTTCCAAATTTATTGATGTCTGTTGAGATCCCTCCTTTTTATTTCTCATTTTGTTTAGTTGAGATTTCTCTCTTTTTTTTTTTCTTGATCAAACTGGCCAGGGGCTTATCAATATTGTTTACTTTTTCAAAGAACCAGCTGTTTATTTCATTATTTTTTAAAAAATTGTTTTCTTTATTTCCAATTCATTAATTTCTTCTCTGATCTTGATTATTTATTTTTACCTGGAGCTCCTAGGGTTGCAATATTCTTGTCTCTCCAGGGCCTTCAGGTAGACAGTTAAATAATTAATTTGGGATTTCTCTGTCTTTATTATTAAGGCATTTATTGCTATGAATTTTCCCTTTAAGACTGCCTTCCTTGTGTCCCATAAGTTTTGGAAGGTTGTAGTTTCATTATCATTCTACTCTAGGAATTTTACAATTTCTTTTTTGATTTCTTCCACAACACATTCATTGTTTAAAAGTGCATTGTTTCGGACTTCTGGTTAAGATGGCAGCACCAAACCAAAGCATCCTAGGGGAGAAAAAGCCAAAGAAAACACCGCAAAATACACACTTTTACTAAAAACTAAGGTGTATAAGAAGTCAAAACAGCAGCAGAGAAATAGGAGAGATCCAGAGCATCCAGAGCCCACACATGCAGACCGAAGCACCTCTGGCAGTGGTGGCCCAGCTCCGGCAGCAGAAGTGGCAATGCAAGCCACGGCAATGGCTCAGGCAACAACACCAGCAGGTCTGGCACCAGCCACAGTGGCTCCAGCAGCAGCAGACCCAGCAGGAGCAGCTTCAGCAGCAGCAGTGGTGGACCCAGCAGTGGCAGCTTCAGCAGCAGCAGCGGCAGATCCAGCAGCAAGGGTGCCAATCTGTAGGGCCACAGTTGCCAGGCTTAGTTTGCCCCACAGGAAAACCCAGTGCCCAGCTCCAGGAAACAGAACAGTGGTCTAGCCACACAGCCAGCCTATTTGACTGAGACCAAAATCATTCAAAATGGTAACTGGGATTGCACCAGTGAAGGGTCTCACTTGGTCAAAAGCTGACCTGGAACCCTCAACAGACCAGAAATCTTAACCTCTTTGTTGATAGAGGACCTGGTTGTTATAATACCTACACTTGCATAAATACTCAATGCTGTTTTTGATTGAACGTGTACAGTGTTTAGTTAAATTTTAGAATCTACCTATATTTTATTCCACTCAGCCTACTTGAATACTCCCATAGCAGGCAAACTCAACCTCTAGGAGTACTTTTCTAAATATTCTGAGAGTGTTAAAAGCCACACCTAACATCTTCATCTTCTACACTGAAGATATATAACATCAGATCAATTGATACAGATAAGAATACCCAGCTAACTAGAAAACTCAAGCATTAACTTAATACAAGATGCAAAAATATATACATTATAACACAAGAAACACCAAAAATCAAAACAGTATAAATCCACCAAAATGTATTAATGCGTCAGAAATGACCTCCAGTGAGAACGAGTTAGAGGAAATGCCTGAGAAAGATTTCAAAAGAATGATTGTAAATATGTTCAAAGAAGTCAAAGAAGGAATCAAAGAAGACACAGGACACCAATTTAACGAAATAAAGAAGTCAATACAAGACAAAAATAAGGATATAGAAATAATAAAGAAAAACCAGTCAGAATTACTAGCAATGAAGAACACAGTTAATGAAATAAAAAAAAAAACTCTGTAGAAAATCTCACCAATAGAATGGATGAAGGAGAGGACAGAATATCTAAGATAGAAGACCAGGTGGCAGATCTAATATAGTCCAACAAAGAGAAAGACAAACTAATAGCAAACTATGAATGGGAATTTCAAAATATTCGGGACACTATGAAAAGATCAAACTTAAGAATTCAGGGCATAGTAGAAGGAGAAAATTTCACTCCAAAGGCATAGTAGATGTCCTCAACAAAATCATAGAAGAAAACTTCCCCCAAATTGGAAAAGAGGTGTCAATGGAGATACAGAAATCCTTTACAACACCAAACAGACAAGACATGGAAAGAAACTTTCCTCACCACATTATAATCAAACTACCAATGGCACAATCCAAAGACAAAATATTGAAAGCAGTCAGAGAGAAAAATCAAGTTACTTACAAAGGCAAGCCCATCAGGATTACAGCAGATTACTCAACACAAACTTTAGAAGCCAGAAGGGTTTATAGTGATGTATTCCAAATTCTGAAAGATAACAATTGTCAACCAAGGTTACTTTATCCTGCAAAGCTATCCATTCAAATAGACAAGAAATAAGACTTCCGGTTAAGATGGCGGCGTAGGTACCACGCCAAAGCAGCCTAGGGGGGAAAAAGACCAAAAAAACTCAGCAGAATACACACTTTTACTAAAAAGTGAGGTGTATAGGAAATTGAGGCGGCAGCGGAGAAGTGGAAGAGTTATAGAGCATCCAGAGCCTGCACAGGCGGGAAGGGCGGCTCTGGCAGCTCGGCCAATCGCCGCAACCGCGGCGCAGCAGAAAACCGCCAGACTCTCGGAACGAGCCGCAGGAGAAGCCAGGTGCGGAATTTTCCCCTTGCACCGCGCTCTCCGCAACTCGGGAAACGTGAGGGGAGAGCGGCAGCGAGCAACGGAGGAGCAGACCGCGAGGTAGAAGCACACGTGGAGCAGCGAGACAACCAGAGCAGCCGCGGCTCCCTCCCCTCCCCTACCCCAACGCCTGAACCCAGCTCCAGCGAACAGAGCAGCGGCCCGGGACCGGCCACGCCAACTTGGGCTGACGGTGGGACCCAAGAAGGAGCAGAGTTCGGCAGCAACTTCAGCGGCTCCAGCACCGGTACCAGCGGCCCCAGCAGCAGCGGACCCAGGAGCAGCAGCGGCGGCAGATCCCGCAGCAGCGGCTTCGGGGGGAGCAGCGGCGGTGGACACGGCAGCGGCAGCTTCAGCAGCGGTGGTGGCTCCGGTGGTGGCAGCTACGACATCAGCAGAGGCAGCAGCAGCGGCTCGGTTTGCCCCGTAGGAAAAGCAAGTGCCCAGCTCCAGAAATCAGAACAGCAGCCTGACGACCCAGGCAGCAACTTGACTGAGACCAAAATCACCCAAGGTAACTGGGATTGCACCAGGGAAGGGTCTCACTTGGTCACAAGCTGACTGGGATCCCTCAACAAACCAGAAATCTAAACCTCTTTGTTGATAGAGGATCTGGCCATTATAATAACTACTCTTGCATACATACTCGGGGCTATTTTGATTGAATGTGTACAGTGTTTAGTTAAATTTTAGAATCTACCTGTATTTTATTCCACTCAGCCTGCTTGAATACTCCTATAGCAGGGAAACTCAACCCCTAAGAACATCTTTGTAGATACTCTGAGAGTCTTAAGAGCCACACCTAATACCTTAAGGTCCTACCCTGAAAATATATTACATCAAATCAATTGATACAGCTAAGAATACACAGCTAGCTAGTAAATCCAAGCATTAACTTAATCCAAGATGCAAAAATATATACATTATAACACAAGAAACACTAAAAAGCAAGACGATATAAATCCACCTAAAAGTATTAATGCATCAGAAATGTCCTCCAGTGAGAAAGAGTTAGAGGAAATACCTGAGAAAGAGTTCAAAAGAATAATTATAAATATGTTCAAAGAGGTCAAAGAACACATGAAAATAATCAAAGAAGAAATCAAAGAGGAAATCAAAGAGGAAATCAAAGGAATCAAAGAAGAGGCAGGACACCAATTTAATGAAATAAAGAAGGCAATACAAGACATAAATAGGGAAATAGAAATAATAAAGAAAAACCAGTCAGAATTACTAGCAATGAAGAACACAGTTAATGAAATAAAAACTCTGTAGAAAATCTCACCAGTAGGATGGATGAGGGAGAGGACAGAATATCTAAGCTAGAAGACCAGGTGGCAGACCTAATGCAGTCCAACAAAGAGAAAGACAAACTTATAGAAAAGTATGAGTGGGAATTTCAAGATATTCGGGACACTATGAAAAGATCCAATATAAGAATTCAGGGCATAGTAGAAGGAGAAGAAATCCACTCCAGAGGCATAGTAGGCATCTTCAACAAAATCATAGAGGAAAATTTCCCCCAAATTGGGAAAGAGGTGCCAATACAGATACAGGAAGCCTTTAGAACCCCAGCCAGACAAAACCAAGAAAGAACCTCTCCTCGCCACATTATAATCAAACTTCCAAACACACAAACCAAAGAAAAAATATTGAAAGCAGTTAGAGAGAAAAATCAAGTTACCTACAAAAGCAAGCCCATCAGGATTACAGCAGATTATTCAACACAAACTTTTAAAGCCAGAAGGGCTTGGAGTGATATATTCCAAGTTCTGAAAGATAACAACTGTCAACCAAGGTTACTTTATCCTGCAAAGTTATCCATTCAAATAGATGGAGAAATAAAGACATTCCATGACAAAAGCAGGTTAAAGGAGTATTTGAAGACAAAACCAGCTCTACAGAAAATACTTGATAGAATCCTCCATGCTGAACAAAAGGAAAAGCACACATATAAGGAACCTAGAAAAAAAACAGCTATACTCAAATACCAGTTAACAGAAGAGAGCACAGGTAGAACCAGTAACACACACACAAAAATGGCAAACATAAATAAACACCTTTCAATAATATCTCTTAATATCAACGGTCTCAATGCCCCAACGAAAAGACATAGATTTGCAGACTGGGTTAAAAAGCAGGATCCTACAATTTGTTGTCTCCAAGAAACTCACCTTTCTACAAAGGATAGATATTATCTTAGGGTGAAAGGTTGGAAGACGGTGTTTCAAGCAAATGGGCCTAGAAAACAAGCAGGGGTCGCTATCCTAATATCAGATAGGGTAGACTTTAGTCCGACGTTAGTCAAGAAAGATAAGGAAGGTCACTTTATATTGATTAAGGGCACACTCCAACAGGAGGACATTACAATCCTAAACATATATGCACCTAACATGGGGGCTCTCAAATTCGTCAAACAAACACTATTAGAACTAAGGTCACAGATAACACCAAACACAGTGGTGGTGGGTGACTTTAACACCCTACTCTCATCAATTGACAGGTCATCCAGGGAAAGAATAAACAGAGAGGCATCTGGACTAAATGAGGTCATAGAAGGAATGGACCTAACAGATATATACAGGACATTTCATCCAAAGGCTGCAGAATATACATTCTTTTCAGCAGCACATGGAACATTCTCTAAAATAGACCATATATTAGGACACAAAGCAAATCTTAACAAATTCAGGAAAATTGAAATAATTCCTTGCATTCTATCTGACCACAATGGAATTAAACTACAAATCAGTAGCAAGAAAGGCTATATAGAGCATACACAAAATCATGGAAACTAAACAATACACTACTAAATGATGAGTGGGTCAATGAAGAAATCAAAAAGGAAATCAAAAAATTTATAGAGTCAAATGATAATGAGAACACAACATACCAAAATCTCTGGGACACAATGAAGGCAGTTCTAAGAGGTAAATTTATAGCCTTAAGTGCCTATATTAAGAAATTAGAAAGGTTGCAAGTAAACGACCTAATGCTTAGCCTTAAAGCCTTGGAAAAAGAAGAACAAAGCAATCCAAAAATTAGTAGACGGAAAGAAATAATAAAGATTAGGGCAGAAATTAATGAAATAGAAACAAAAAGAACAATCCAAAGAACTAATGAAACAAAGAGTTGGTTCTTTGAAAGGATAAACAAGATTGATAAACCCTTAGCAAATCTGACCAAAAGAAAGAGAGAAGAGACACAAATTAATAAAATCAGAGATGAACAAGGTAACATCACAACAGATTCCAGAGAAATTCAAAAAATCATAGGGACATACTATAAAAGCATATACTCCACAAAGTATGAAAATCTGAAAGAAATGAATGATTTCCTTGATCTATATGACCTACCTAAATTAAATCAAAATGAGATTAATCACTTAAATAGACCTATAACAAACATGGAGATCCGAACAGTTATCAATAATCTCCCAACTAAAAAAAGCCCAGGCCTGGATGGATTCACTGCTGAATTTTACCAGACTTTTAAGGAAGAGCTAACACCATTGCTTCTTAAGCTTTTCCAGGAAATAGAAAAAGAAGGAATTCTACCAAACTCTTTCTATGAGGCCAGCATCACCCTGATACCAAAACCAGGCAAAGATAGAACGAAAAAGAAAATTACAGACCAATCTCCCTCATGAACATAGATGCAAAAATTCTCAACAAAATATTGGCAAACAGAATACAAGAGTATATCAAAAAGATCATTCACCCTGACCAAGTAGGCTTTATTCCAGAGATGCAGGGATGGTTCAACATACGCAAATCTATAAATGTAATACATTACATAAACGGGTTGAAGGAAAAAATCACATGATCATCTCATTAGATGCAGAGAAAGCATTTGACAAAATCCAACATCCCTTCATGATAAAAGTCCTACAGAGACTGGGAATAGAAGGATCATATCTCAATATAATAAAGGCTATTTATGACAAGCCTACAGCCAACATATTACTAAATGGGGAAAAACTGGAAGCTTTTCCACTAAAATCAGGAACAAGACAAGGGTGTCCACTGTCCCCACCACTATTTAATATAGTTTTGGAAGTCTTAGCCATAGCAATAAGGCAAGAGACACACATAAAAGGGATACAAATTGGAAAGGAAGAAATCAAGTTATCATTATTTGCAGATGGCATGATTCTATACATAAAGGACCCTAAAGACTCTACTAGCAAGCTGTTAGAGCTGATCAAAACCTACAGCAATGTAGCAGGATACAAAATAAATACACAGAAATCAGTAGCCTTCATATATGCTAACAACAAACACACAGAGGATGAAATCAGAGAATCACTCCCATTCACAATTGCATCAAAAAAAATAAAATACCTTGGAATAAACCTAACCAAGGAAGTAAAGAACTTATACAATGAGAACTTTAAAACACTCAAGCGAGAAATTGCAGAAGACACTAGAAAGTGGAGAAACATCCCTTGTTCCTGGATTGGAAGAATCAATATCGTGAAAATGGCAATCTTACCTAAAGCAATCTACACATTTAATGCAATCCCTATCAAAATTCCAAAGGCTTTCTTCATGGAAATAGAAAAAACAATCCAAAAATTCATTTGGAATCACAAAAAACCTCAAATATCTAAAATAATACTGAGCAACAAAAAAGAGGCTGGTGGTATCACCATACCTGATTTTAACCTATACTACAGAGCCATACTAACAAAAACAGCATGGTACTGGCACAAAAACAGACATGTAGATCAGTGGAACAGAATAGAGGACCCAGATGTAAGCCCAAGTAGCTATAGCCACCTGATATTCGATAAAAATGCCAAAAATACCCATTGGAGAAGAGACAGCCTCTTCAGCAAATGGTGTTTTGAAAACTGGATAAATATCTGCAGAAGATTCTTCTCTCTCGCCATGCACAAGAATTAAGTCCAAATGGATTAAAGATTAAAGACCTTAACATCAGACCGGAAACTTTGAAACTGCTAGAGGAAAAAGTAGGGGAAACCCTTCAACATATTGGTCTTGGCAATGATTTTCTGAATACAACCCCAATTGCTCAGGCAATAAAACCATAGATTAACCACTGGGACCTAATGAAATTACAAAGATTTTGCACCGCAAAGGACACAGTGAAAAAAGCAAAGAGGCAACCTACAGAATGGGAAAAAATCTTTGCCAGCTACATATCTGATAGAGGATTAATATCTAGGATATACAAAGAACTCAAAAAGTTAAATAATAAGGAATCAAACAAGCCAATCAAAAAATGGGCTAAGGAGCTAAATAGAGAGTTCTCAAAGGAAGAAATATGAATGGCATATAAGCATCTAAAAAAATGTTCTACGTCACTAGTCATCAGGGAAATGCAGATTAAAACTACATTGAGATTCCATCTCACTCCTGTCAGATTGGCCACCATCATGAAAACAAATGATTATAAATGTTGGCGGGGATGTGGAAAAAAAGGAACCCTTCTGCACTGCTGGTGGGAATGCAATCTGGTCCAGCCATTGTGGAAAACAGTGTGGAGGTTCCTAAAGCAGCTAGAGATTGATCTACCATATGACCCAGCTATAGCGCTCCTAGGCATATATCCAAAGGACTCATCTCATTTCCTTAGAAGTACATGCTCAACCATGTTTATTGCTGCTCAATTTAAAATAGCTGGGAAATGGAACCAGCCTAGATGTCCCTCAACAGATGAGTGGATAATGAAGATGTGGTACATTTATACAATGGAGTTCTACTCAGCGGTAAAGAAAAATGAAGTTATGAAATTTGCAGAAAAATGGATGGACCTGGAAAGTATTATACTAAGTCAGGTAACCCAGGCACAGAAAGCCAAGCGCCACATGTTCTCTCTCATATGTGGATCCTAGCTACAGATGACTGGGCTTTTGCGTGAGAATGAAAATACTTAGTAGCAGAGGCCAGTAAGTTGAAAAGGAGACATAAAGGGTGGAGAAAGGAAGGGAGGAGGATACTTAATAGGTTGATATTGTATATATGTAATTACAATGATTGTAATGGGGAGGTAATATGATGGAGAATGGAATTTCAAACGGGAAAGTGTGGGGGTGGGGAGGGAGGGAATTACCATGGGATATATTTTATAATCATGGAAAATGTTAATAAAAATTAAAAAAAAATGGGCTATGGAGCTAAATAGAGAGTTCTCAAAGGAAGAAATACGAATGGCATATAAGCATCTTAAAAAATGTTCTACGTCACTAGTCATCAGGGAAATGCAGATTAAAACTACATTGTGATTCCATCTCACTCCTGTCAGATTGGCCACCATCATGAAAACAAATGATCATAAATGTTGGCAGGGATTTGGAGAAAAAGGAACCCTTCTGCACTGCTGGTGGGAATGCAATCTGGTCCAGCCATTGTGGAAAACAGTGTGGAGGTTCCTAAAGCAGCTAGAGATTGATCTACCATATGACCCAGCTATAGTGCTCCTAGGCATATATCCAAAGGACTCATCTCATTTCCTTAGAAGTACATGCTCAACCATGTTTATTGCTGCTCAATTTATAATAGCTGGGAAATGGAACCAGCCTAGATGTCCCTCAACAGATGAGTGGATAATGAAGATGTGCTACATTTATACAATGGAGTTCTACTCAGCGGTAAAGAAAAATGAAGTTATGAAATTTGCATAAAAATGGATGGACCTGGAAAGTATTATACTAAGTCAGGTAACCCAGGCCCAGAAAGCCAAGCGCCACATGTTCTCTCTCATATGTGGATCCTAGCTACAGATGACTGGGCTTCTGCGTGAGAATGAAAATACTTAGTAGCAGAGGCCAGTAAGTTGAAAAGGAGACATAAAGGGTGGAGAAAGGAAGGGAGGAGGATACTTAATAGGTTGATATTGTATATATGTAATTACAATGATTGTAATGGGGAGGTAATATGATGGAGAATGGAATTTCAAACGGGAAAGTGTGGGGGTGGGGAGGGAGGGAATTACCATGGGATATATTTTATAATCATGGAAAATGTTAATAAAAATTAAAAAAAAAAAAAGTGAGAAAACTGAGAGATCTCCACCAAGGATGCCTTGTCCTGCTACAAAAGACTCCAGTGAAATCACAGAGAAATCAACAGAAAATCATTCCCAAAATGAAACAACAATCAATGAGAAACATTTTTAAAAATTGCTGTTCTTGAAACAAACCATTCAAGAACTAACAATCACATCAATGAAATTGAACAGAATCATCTCATAGAGCATTCAATTTTTGACATTAGGCTTAACTTGATGGGAGAAAATTTTAGAACCCACCAAAGAGATATGAAGGTAAGTCAAAAAATGGAAGGACTCAATAACTGGTTGAATAAGCTGAATTAAGACTATCAAATCCAAGAATGAGCTACAAGAAGCATCAAGACAACAAAACTTCTAATTGAAATCATACCTAAAAAAAAAAAAAAAAAGATGGACACTATACAAAACATCAAAACCAAAAACAAAAATCAAATGGAACTTATGACAGCCTCTCTAGAAACACTCACCAACTGAGTTAGTCATGGGAAAGACAAAACCACTTACCTGGAAGATAAGACAGAAGAAATAGATTGGGAGGTCAAAAACTTTGCTAAGTTCAAAAAATCAAATCAACGGAATATGAGGGAACTGTGGGACACTCTATAAAACAACCAAACATCTGGATCATGGGCATCCTAGAAGGAGAGGACATCCAGACTGGAGGCATAGAAAACATACTCAACAAAATTATAGAAGAAAATTTCTGAATATTGCATAAAAGAGGTCCATCCAGAAACAAGAAGCCCAAAGAACACCAAAGAGGCAGGACAAAAGAAATTCTCAAAGACACATCATAGTTAAAACTTTCAGCAATGAAAATGAAGAGAGAGTGTTAAAAGTAGCAAGACAGAAGCAATTCACAACAAACAAAGGTAGTCCCATTAGAATAACACCAGATTTCTCTATGGAAAGCCTGAAAGCCAGAAGGGCCTGGAATGGAACAATTCAAAGTCTGAAAATCTATGGCTTCCAACTCAAGCTACTTTACCAGGAAAGTATCCTTCAGAATAGATGGTGAAAGAAAAACTTTCCATGAAAAAAGTCAACTCTATAATTATATGAACACAAAGCTAAACCTACAGAGAATATTTGAGGGAATACTCCACATATAATATTCAAACAACCAATATCAGGCGCCAATAAGAAGAAGACCCAGATTTTAGGGTAAACAAATACAGCTGCTTGATCTTTGATAAAGATGTTGTGATGTAGGCTGGAGAAAAGACAGCATCTTCAACAAATAGTGTTGGACAAATTGGATGACCATATGTAGAAAAATGAAATTAGACCTACTCATTTCACCATAGACAAAAATCAAGTCCAAAAGGATTAAAGACCTCAATATAAGACCTGAAACACTTCAACTACTGGAAGAAAAAATAGGAAGCACTCTCCATGATATAGAACTTGGAAAAGGCTTCCTGAAGAAAACACCAATAGCTAAGGAAATTTTAAAAAAGCACTCCAGCAATGGAATCTCATGAAGCTAAAAAGCTTTTGTATAGATATACATATAAGAAGCAGAACCAATAGATGACCTACTGAGTGGGAGAAAATTTTTGCCAGATATATAAATGACAGAAAGCTAATATCTGGACTCTACAAATAACTCACAAAACTAAGTAATAAAATAATCTAACAACCTACTCCATAAGTGGGGCAGAGAAATAAATAGGGAGTTCTCAGAGGAAGAAATACAAATTACACACACTTTCGAAAATGTTCAACATCCCTAACCATTAGGGAAATGCAAATTAAAGCAACTGTGAGCTTCCACCTTACCCCAGTAAGGATATTCAAACATTAAAAAATGAAATGAGAAGAAATGTTGGAGAGGCTGTGGAGAAATTGGAACCCTCATTCACTGTTGGTCAGAATGTAGGCTGGTATAGCCTCTGTGGAAATCAACTTGGAGACTCCAGAAAAGGATGAATATAGCATTCCCAACAGACCCAGTTATATATCCTTACTGGGCATTTACCCTAATAGCTTCACATCTCAGTTCAGAAATATCTGCTCAACAATGTTTATAGCTACTCAATTCATAATAGATAAAAACTGGAATCAACCCAGGTACCCACCATTGGATGAGTGGATAACCAAGATGTGGTATATCTACATGATGGAATTCTACTCAGCAGTAAGAAAAAATGACACATTGAAATGTGTAGAAAAATGGTCGACCTAGGTACAGATCATTCTAAGTGAAGTCACACAATCACAGAAAGGCAACATTTTGCTGAGATAAGATACTTGGGGATAGGCATCTTCCTTTATGCAAGGAAGATACTTTCCATTTTTGACATGTTGAGCCTTGGTAGGGTTTACAAAATGTCCCAAAAGCAATATACCCGCCCAGGAAAAAAAAATCAGCATAAAAATGTGGTAGTTGATATTACATGGATTTAAACTATCCAGTTGGGATGAAGAAAACACTGGGAAAAAAAGCAGGACAGAAGCAAACATGACAAAATGACAGCCAGAGGAAGAGAAGCTGAAGCAACATTTTAAAGAAAGCAAAAGTAATTGATCCTACATAATATCCATTTAATTTGTAAATGTCAGATGAATATTGGTGATCACTAGTGAAATGCTTCAAATTAGATGGAACAGTAGTCTTGATTGTTGTTGAAGGCTAGACTAGACAGCATTTGAAAGGATGGGTGAACACAGTCTGCACACACGGCTGGGAACCTGGAACATGCCTTTTTTCTTGTTCACATGGAAAGCAGGATGTAATAAACACATGACTTGATGGTCTTTTGCATCCACTGTTATCTACCAAACTACAAAGTCAAACGAACTACTTAAACATTGTATAGACATTACTTCAACCAGAGGGCTTTCTAATGTGGGCTGCTTACCTGTTGCTCTCCAGGAAATACCCAAGCCTTCAGCATAAGATGGGGATTACTAAGGTATACAGTTTAATGGGTGAACATATGCTGGATTCTCTGCCTCTCTGGCATGCAGATACTCAATTTTTGTATACCCAACCCATATTGTGTAAGCCAACCTAATAATCTAGTAAGCTCTTTTTAATACAGATGACAGATAGATGCACACATACATGCATGTATGCATGCATGCATTCACATATACATTCTATTGGTTCCATACCTCTGGAGAACCCTGTCTAATGTACACATACACTCATACTTTATAGGTTCATACACACTTGTATTTTATAGGGTGGAAAATAAATGCTATAGTGTTTTGGCAAACTGCCATGTTAGGAAATATTAGACAACAAATAATTTGGGGTGTATTAACATATCCCATCCAAAATAAGAGGCAATTCAGTGTATCTTCTTTCTCCACATTCAAAAATATTAAAGGATTTTAAAGACTTATCATTAAATCCATTTGGTAACATTTCAAGTTCTTCAATTAGAAGTAAGTGTTTGAGATGATTTACTAAGTACAGGGAACATTGCCATCTTTTAATGGAGACATGAGCAAGTTATACCCCTACAGAAAAGAATAATTCTAAGCAACCTTGTCAGTTAGGTCTGACAACTTGGAACTCTAGTTGTAGAATAATCTGCCATGAAAATAGACACTACATTTACAGCAAGCCAAATAGGTATGATTATTAGATCCTAAGCCCTCAATTCATCACAAGCCCAGCAATTTCTTCATGAGCTGCTAGACAGACACATAAGGAATCTATTTTAAGATGGAACTGCCCTATTTGAAAGTAAATATGACAGGCTCAGAAAGAACAAGTAAGTCATGAACACATCACTCACATTCTCAGGCAGCTGCCAGGGCGGCACTTTTCCTCAGCTCACTTATAACTATTTACTAATCTAGATAAGGAGAAAGGATAAATAGGATGAATGGAGAGTGAATTGGAATGGTGATTTCAAGGTAGAATGGCCTTTTCTGCATTGGTATCTAATCTAGGACTTGTTCTGAAAGTCACTGGTGACAAGAATTCCCAGAGGATAAAGTGCCTAGTGCTGGGCCTGATTAGTTGGTTTGTTTCTGAAGAGGAGTGGGAGAGAGAGGGGTACATGCTCTGTGTATATTCCTTCAATTCTCTTACCTCATATTAGCTTTGGTCCGGTGAGGAACCAATGGATGCCCTACATACTACACAACTCCAAAGCAATCGACCTTGATGGGGACAGACTTGTGTCTTATATGTAAGATGTCAGCTTAAAAGTGATTCCTTGTGAGAATGAGAGCCACTCCCCAGTTGTTGATAGCATGAGTCAGCCATTGCTGTATGAAGCTGTGTTCCTCATAAATAGAATCCAAGGAGTTTTGGAGCCCTGGTCTTGAATTAGGAATCACCATGGTTATCATCACTCCCAATAATTCACTTAAAACTATTTGTGTTTTCCATGCATTCATCCTTTCCCCAAGGATATAGGTTTCTATTTTAATACAAACTAAATTCTCATATATTCCTAAGGTTGCTTTTACAACCTTCTATTTCATAGCTTCTTTAGTTCTCATTTAATATTAAATTGATACAATCAGCATGGTTTTATAAGACAAGTTGTAGGAAAGACCTTCTTTCTCATTTTTCTCTTTAAAAAGCATGTTAATGTGTACTTATAATATATTGTGTCAAAGGGCCCCGGCTGAAACTAAGGAAAATTGGCGAAACAAGCAAGGGTGCTGTTTTCCCGATGAACCAGATACCAGCACAAAGGTGAAGGAGACCAACACAGAGAAAAATCAATGCCTACCAAATCAGAGAGCCAGTGCCCCAAAGGCCCCCAACACCTCATCACTGAAACAGACCAAAAATAAACCCAACATGGCACAGGGAAATTTTGTGGAAGAGGGGACGGAAAGAATGTCAGAGCCACATGTAGGGTCATGATATACAGAGACATTTATTGTACCAATAACTGTGGGCTAACAATGCACGATCCATATACCTCAATAAGGAGGGGCTAATGGGGATGGGGGTAGGTCATGGATGAGCTTAATAATGGTACCAAACTGCCTGTACTTGCAGAATAGTATATTAATAAAAAAATATATATTTTGTCTTTTTATTTCATTGAGCTTATTGCATTTTTTGTTTTATTGGGTTTATATCTATGTATATCTTCTTTCTCTTTAGAATTATTAGATTGTATTTGTAAATGTTTGGGTTTTTTTACTTGAGTAGGCAACATATTTTATGATTTTGATCTTTAATTGATCTTTTTGGAATTCAGATGACATTTTACATTTGTTCATTTTCTTTGTATTTATTTCTAAGTAGAAATTTGTCTTAGATCTTGTTCTCATTCGTATATAATTTATTTTCTGGTTGTTCACTCTATTAGACATGACCCATAGAACCATCATCTGCCAGGGAGATTTAAATGGAAAGCTTTGGATATAATGCCCTGTGGGATGGAAGAGCAGGAACCAGGCTCAGGAAGGAGGAAGCCTATTGTCATATGATCAAAATACAATATACATGTATGAAAAGTGTTAATAAAAGATAAAAGGTTTTTAAGATCTGAAATCTAATGACCCCATAATAATGTTGTGTTAGCTTTTCAATTCTTAGGCAACTTTTAAAAAGGAAAGATTAATTTTAGTCATGTTTTTAGAGGTTTCATCCATGGACACTTGGCTTTGTTGCCTTTGAACCAAGAAAAGAGGCTATATACTGTGATGGGGAATTGGTTGCACAGAAAGCTGCTCCTGTCATGGCAACCAGGAAGCAAAGGCAGATATCAGAAGAGGCAGAGATGCTCATACACACACACAATCTCAACAACCTAACTTTCTTCTATTTCCTTAATGTCCCACCAGCTCCCAATAGCAAAACAGACTGCGGACCAAGTCTTTAACATATATGCCTTTGGGAGACTTACAAAATCCAAACTATAGCAATACTACTTTATATCAAATCCAATTTTAGCCAATGCTATGTGTTGCAAAAAAATTAATTTCTATTCATATCTTATATGCTTCTTATAACTGCCTTGATTATATACATAATCATTTTACACTTTCTTTTAAAAAATCTTTGTGTCTTTTTTCCATCTTTGATCCTTTCACACATGTGTAGGATGTATTTTGGTCTTATTTCTCCCCAGTTACTCTCTTAGACTTTCTATTATTATTTTGAGTTTAAAACATATCTATATACATATATGGGGGAGAGAGAGAGAGGAGAATGGGCACATCAGGGCCTCTAGTCACTCAAATGCACTCCAGATGTGTGTGCCACTTTGTGCATCTGGCTTTATGTGGGTACTGGGGAACTTGAACCTGGGTCCTTTAGATTTGCTGGCAAGCACCTCAACCACTAAACCATCTTTCCAGCCCTAGACAGGACTTCTGTATGTAGCCCAGAATGGCCATTGAACTTGTGATCCTCCCACCTCAGCCTCCTTAATACTAGAATTACCATACTAAGCCAGAATAACCATCACTCTGAGTCTTAAACCATCTTCTGAACATATGAATAAGTTAAATACTTCATAAACTTAAAAAGAAAGTTAACCTATATTAAAGGGCATGTGAAATTTATGTTATGCATTGTATTAGAAAATGATTCTTATGATTAAATAGTCTATGAATGCGCCCTCTCTCTCTCTCTCTCTCTCTCTCTCTCTCTCTCTCTCTCACAAACACACACACATACACACACACACACATAATTTATAAGACATGGTTTACATAACTTAAGTAGCCACTAGTAAATTTTTCTAGGATTCTTTATTATTTCTGTTATAATGGAATTTCAGTAACAGTAGAAATTAAAGGCATCATATGGAAGAAGAATGCCTAACAAAAGATGGAGGTAAAGATGAAAGTTATCAACCACACAGAATTTGCAGTTCTAGTACTGATGTTAATGTAATCTGGAATGGTAAGTTAACAGACTTAATTCATCTACTTATCCTGTTGGTTTTTAAGATGTACCTCAAAACTAACTTAATGATCACCTTAGTTTTGAAATATTCCAATCTGGCAAAGTGTTTATGACAAGGGAAGGGCAAAACCATGGCTGGTGGCCATGGTCCAAAAAGCCACATCTGCTGGCCCAAGGGCTCAGTGTAGAATCCATCTGTCAAGCCAGATTTTTTCCTAATGGATTTGAAGTCAATGGTTACTTAGACTCAGAATTGCATTGTTTCACTTTATTTTGATGGTTTTGCTTTTAGTGTTCATGGCTTTTATGTTTTTATTTTATCATATTTATGCTATGGTATTTATGTTATTAGTTAAAACAATAGTGGTTAAGGAAAATATATGAAATGGCAAAATATGCAAAATTTGTTAAAATTTTCAATTACTCGGGATTAAAATGCCTTGCTATCCATTAGGCTTTACTTACCAATAGGCATAAAAATATTAATATGAGCTGGGCGTGGTGGTGCATGCCTTTAATCCTTGCACTCGGGAGGCAGAGGTAGGAGGATTGCGGTGAGTTCAAGGCCACCCTGAGACTACATACATAACATATACACACATGTATATGTTAAGCAGAAAAGGTAATGGAAAGACATAAGTAATTTAACATTATAGCTATTATATATTTTTAGAATGAAAGATTTTATGGAAAAAAAAGTGTTGCTTTCTTGACCTAAAGTGCATTTGAGTGAGCAAATCATGCTGCTAATCTAAAAGTAGATTTTACTTTTGAAATAGATTTGAAATAGATTTAAATTTAAGTAAGATATTACTAAAATGGAACATTGAAATGATTTGTTTAAGGTTGAGAAATATGCCCTTTTTGGTAATATTTTGCTGCAGGAATAGGGGTCATTTATAAACTAGCCAATGTTCCTAGATGATTATGAGAAAATAATATAAAAATAATGAATTAGCATAATTAAACCACAGTATTCTGATTGTGAGTTATGAGAATCAGCAATGCCAAGTTGCTTTGTTTTATCTTCATGGCAAACCCATTTTAGAAAGAAACACAGGTCAGAAATAGCTGAAGGATGGAAAACAAATTTGTCCTGAAATTATGAATAGTGGTGAATTATCAAACTGCTTTTTATATTCCCTCGTTGTATTTATCTTATTCAAAAAACATAGGTATGGTTCTTTATTTGAACCAAAATAAGATATTAAAAAAATTCATCCTAAAAAGTACATTGAAGAATTCTTTAAAGTTCTTCATTTACTTCCCAAGTATAAAAATTTCTGTTTCTATGATAATATTTTTGCAGTGCACTAATGTTTACACAATGCACAGATATGACGTCAAGAAATATAACATGTTTATGCGCTAGAGAAATGACTCAGCAATCAAGGCGCTTGCCTACAGAGCCTAACAACCTGGGTTCAATTACTCACGTAAAGCCAGATGAACAAAGGGGCACATGGCATTTGGAGTTCATTTACAGTGGTTAGAGGCCCTGCCATGCCATTCCCCCCATCTCTATCTTCTCTCTGTATGCATATAAATAAGTAAATAAATAAAATAATTTACATGTGTAAATTAATGAAAATTACTTCCTTTAACAAAAAAGTAAAATCATTTCAGGACTTGATAAATGACTCAGTCAGTAAATTGCTTGTCATGTAAGTGTAAAGACCAGGGTTTGGGTTCCCAACACCCACACAAAAGCTGGGTGTGATGGCACATGCCTGTAATCCTGGCACTGGGGAAGTGGAAGCAGGAGGATCCCTAAAGCTTTCTGGTTAGCTATGCTAGCTGAACTGGTCAATTCCACATTTAGTAAGAGACTTTCTCAAAAATAAGATGAAGTGTGATTAAAGAAGCCACCTGATGTTTAAATGTATGTGCATACAGACATACAGGGTGTACTCGCCCACACACAGAGACATGTGCACCTATACATATATGCACTTTCTCTCTCTCTCTCTCTCTCTCTCTCTCTCTCTCACACACACATATACATACACACACACACACACACACACACACACACCACAAATGTTAGACCCAAAATAAAATAATTTCTAAGAGTTCTCATTTTCACAATGATTACTTTAGATCTTTGGCCACTGGTTCTCAAAGCCAGGTGTCTGGACCTAGAGCAGCATCTGTTTGTCATTAGTGCATATTCTCAGGTCTCACACTGACTAGTAAACCATAATGTCTCATATTTGTCCCTATTTGTCTGAATTTCACCAACTCCTCATGTCACTCTGGATCTTATTCATTTTGAGACTCTCAACATGTGCCTACAGAATGTAAATAAATGAAGCGCAAGTAGATATGTCTGAATTTGCACATAGACTCTTGATTCTCATTGGATCTTATTCCTGCCCATTGGACCCACTTGTTTTCAAGGTTCCATTCCAAACTGAGTGTGGTGGCACATGCCTATATCCCTAGCAGGTTGAGACTGGAGGATTGGTTTAAATTCAAGCCAGTCTGAGCTATGGTCTGAGGTAGCTAGCCTGGGATAAAATGTGAAACCCTGTATCAAAAAAAAGTATGTTTGGACAACATATGTCTCTGTGAATAAAATGTTTGTGGCATAGTCATGAGGACCTGAGTTTGGATTCACAGCAGCCACATGGGGATGCATGTTCTTTGATGTCATCTTTAGCTTCTTAATCCTGGCATGTTCTCTCTCCTCCTACTGAAACACATACTTCCCTCTACTGAAGCACCTCACCATCACTCCCTCATCCTTTCTGTCTGTGATATTTCTTCCAAGACAAATGAGATAACCCTTACTTTTTTATAGAGAATTTAATAGGTGTAGGCCCTCTTGTAGCCCATGATTGATGGTAGCTAGATATTGGAGAGTGGGTGCATGTTTGGATATGGTTCTGACTTGTTTCCCAGCTCCAACTATCGGTCCTGTACCACTGAGGGGATCAGTTAGCCAAATCAAGAGCAGTTAGTTCCCCACCATGGCTGTGTGCCACTATTGCATTTGTGTGGGCATCACAACAGGTGATTTGCTGCTAAGTAGGTTAGACCATGAGAAGGCAACAGTTTTTGAGAAACTCTAGGATCACCTGTCAGATATAATCTGTGATAGCTGGATGACCTTCTGCAATTCCAAATTAACTGAAAAATTAAAAAAAGATTTTTAAATATCTATGGTAATTTTTAAAACTATTTTATTTATATTTATTTGACATAGGAAGAGAGAGAAAAAAAGATAGAGAGAGAGAAAAAGAGAATGGGAGCACCAGGGCCTCCAGCCACTGCAAATGAACTCCAGATGCATGCACCCCCTTCTGTATCTGGCTAATTTTGATCCTGTGTTAGAATTAAAAGATGCATTTAAAACAATATGAAAACAAGTTAATGCAACTGAATAACAAATTAAGATCAATAAAAAAATGAACCCAAATAAAACATTAGTAAGTTCATAAGGACTTAGGAGTGAATACTGTACATTGAATATGCTGTGATACTCATCAAGCTAATAAGTGAGCAAGATAAGTGCCCTTTTTTCCCTGCACTGTCCTGACACTTTAATCTTTTGCCATTTGTTATGAAAGAAATAAGTGTCTTCTGGGAAAATATTTCAGAGATATCAGTGTTTTAGTCCCAGCTCTTGGGCTGGAGGAATGGCTTAGCGGTTATGACATTTGCCTGCAAAGCCAAAGACCCATGTTCAATTCCCCGCAACCCACATTAGCCAGATGCACAAGGAGGTACATGCATCTGGAGTTCATTTGCAGTGGCTGGCGACCCTGGCACACCCATTCATTCTCTCTCTCTCCCTCTTTCTCTGTCAAATAAGTAAAAAATTACTAAAGTATTTTAAAATCCCAGCTCTTAATTTGTCAGCATTTCCCACAGCATATTCCTGAAGCACAGACCTGCAAGATGTTAACATGTGTTCCACATAAACTATGCCTGGTCAGATAAGATTGGGAAATGCTGGGTTAAATTAGGCAGGTTTTTTTTAATGCAGAACATACAGAATTTTTATTATGCTAATGTGACTTATGCATCTTCAAAAGGCAAAACAGTAAGCATTTCTTTATAAATTTTCAGAAGAGAGACATCTTATAAAACTGTCAAGTCAAAGGGTTTAAGAGACAATAGATTAAATGAATCAGTAAATTTCTTGCTTCAAGAAGAAAAGGTATCTGGAGTGGTGGCACATCCCTTTGTCGCTGGAGTTAGGAAGATCACTGAGTTCAAGGCCACCATGAGACTACATAGTGAATTCAAGAAAGGCATGGACTAGAGTGAGATCCCACCTCAAAAAGGAAGAAGAAGAAGGAGGAGGAGGAGGAGAGGTGAGAGGGGAGAGGGCAAGGGTAATGGAGGTTAGGGGCTATTCCCTTATCATTAGGAAACTGAGAGTTCATATTTATTTTCTAAATTATGTACATTTTGTGAACTTAAAAAAAAGAGCCGGGTATGGTGGTACACACCTTTAATCCCAACAATCGGGAGGCAGAGGTAAGAAGATCACCGTGAGTTTGAGGCCACCCTGAGTCTACATAGTTAATTCCAGGTCAGCCTGGGACAGAGTGAAACCCTACCTCAAAAAAAAGAAAAGAAAAGAAAAAGAAAGAAAAAAGAAACTTTAGGCATGGTCAGTGTGCGGGCAGGCACAGTGGACTGGATTAGGCCCGACCCATTTCATGGCTCCTCCCACATCTTGGGTCTGAGTTCCTTACACAATCAGCCTGTGGGCAGGCATGGAGGTCTGAAGTAAGTAGGTCAGAGCCCTGTACCTGGGCTCCTCCCACCTCCCCAGTCTGGGTTGCCTGTACTGGTCTGTGTCCTGGAAGGCATAGCACCAAGTAAGGCAGATTCCTCTTCGCTTTCTCCTCCTAATCCTCTGGTCCTGGAAGGTCCAATTGTGCCTTGCTCAGGGAGGCCTGGCCCTTGTCTGACCTGTGGAATCAAGAGTTTTGCTATGGTATCCTGACTGGCCACTAGGTACCAACATCCCTGTTCACCTAAAGCAGAGGGTGAATGGGCCAAAGGACAAAAGCTTGCTTCCTCCTCAATAAAATAAAAACACTTACTAAAATGGGTAGACAATAATACAAAAAAGCCAGCAAAAGTAAAAAAGCAGAGATCTCCACCAAGGATTCCTAGTCCTACTATGGAAGAATCCAGTACAATTGTAGAGAAATCAACAGAAATACATTCCCAAAATAAAAGGACAACCAAAGAGACCCTGATTTAAAAAAAAAAAATCTCTATATTTGAAGCAAACAATCAAAGAACCAACAATCTAATCGAACAGAATCATTTCCTAGAGCATTCAGCCTTTGACAGTAAGCTTAGCTCAATTGAAGAAAATGTTAGAAACCTCCAAAGAGATATGAATAAATTGAAGTAAAAAAATGGAAGGCAGCCAGTTGATTAAGCTTAATGAAGACTTAATTAAATACAACAATGAACTATAGGAAGCATCAAGAAAATCAGAACTTGAATTGAAATTGTACTTCAAAATAGAGATGGACATAATACAAAATGACAAAACAGAAAAGAAAAATCAAATAGAAGTTATAAAAACCTCTTTAGAACCACTTACCAACAGAGTTACTCATGTGGAAGAAAGAAGCTCTGACCTGGAAGATAAGACTGAAGAAATTGATCAGAAGGTCAAAAACATTGCTAAGTTCAAAAATATCAAGTGAACAGAATACAAGGGAACTGTGGAGCACCCTAAAATGACCAAACATCTGGATCATGGATATACCAGAAAGAAAGATACTCCAGACCAGAGACATAGAGAACATAGTAAAAAAAATTGAAGAAAAATTTTCTAAATCTTGCAAAAGAGAGGCCCATCCAGATACAAGAAGCCCACAGAATACCAAACAAGCAGGACCAAAGAAGAAAGATTATAGTTAAAACTCTTTCAAAAAATATTTCATATATTTATTTATTTATTCATTTGAGAGAGAAAGAGGGAGAGAGAGGGGGGGGGGAGGGTTCACCAGGGCCTCCAGCCACTGCAAATGAACTCCAGATGCATGTGCCCCTTTGTGCATCTGGCTTAGGTGGGTCCTGGAGAATCGAACTCAGATCCTTCAGCCTTGCAGGCAAACACCTTAACCAATAAGCCATCTTTCCAGCCTCCACAGTTAAAACTCTTAACAATGAAAACAAAGACAGAGTGTTAAAAGCAGCAAGAGAGAAGCAATTCACAACACACAAAGGCAGTCCCATTAGAATAACATCAAATTTTTCAATGAAAACCCTGAAAGCCAGAAGGGCCTGGAATGGAACACTTCAAAGTTTGAAAAACTATGGCTTCCATCCCAAAGTACTTTATCAGCGCTAGTATACCTTATAATAGTTGGTGAAAGAAGAATTTTCCATGAAAATGTCAAGTCTAGGATTATATGAACACAAAGCCAAACCTACAGAGAATACTTGAGGGAATACTCCACACAGAACAGTCAAGCAACCAACCTCAGGAGCCAACAGGAAGAAGATCATGATAACCAAAATAAACCACACTCAAAACAGTACATAGTACAAGAAAGTACACAAACGCATAAAATACTTCATCATGGCAGGGAATAATTCAAACCTCACAGTAATAACTTTAAATATTAATAGTCTTAACTCACCCATCAAAAGACACAGTTTATCAGGATGCATCAAAAGAAAAAATGACATACAGAAATTTGAGGAAAAATGGTTGAACCTGGAACAGATCATTCTCAATGAACTTACCCAATCACAGAAAAAAAATCAACACATAGTCTCACTCATCTGCAACACCTAACCTGAATCTGCCCAAGATGCCTTACATACCCAGCAAGCACCTCATGGACAAGACAATAAGATGGATGGGAAGGCGGGGAGGGAATCAAAGGGTGGAAAACAGTAATCCGGACCCAAACGGCAATAGCACCATAAAATTCTACTTCCTAAAAGACAGACCAAATGGCTGAACCTTCACTAGACCCTTACAGGAAACACCTAAACCACAAGACACTGGAGAGGGTAGGATTAAGACTGACCTAAATCTCCTACATCTTCCCTCCCTCCCTCTCCCCCTCTCCCCTCTATCTCTCTCCTCTCTAACTCTTGTATATTAGTTATCTTTTTCCTCAATTTAATAGTGGACACTGACCTGTAACCCCCACTTCCAGCTTGGGCCTACCATCCACAATGAGCTTTTGATCAGAGAAACCTACAAGGTTTCCCAAAACAATGACAGACTTCTGTCAGAGTACTTGATGACCCACCAAAGGCCAGTGGTAAGACCCTATTGCTGAAGACTCCATACACAGCTGATGGGTAAAATGGAATGACATGGCTGGAAGCCAGGAGAGAGTCAGTCCCCAGACAGTTAGCGTGTCTAGTGCCAGAAGGTACTACATAGGCGACTGGGGAAAATGACCAAGATCTGTCCAAGCAACACATTGTTTAACCTAATTAGCAACAAATAACCGGATGTGATGCCCACATAAGTGCAATAGTGGTACACAGCCATGGTGAGGAATCAATTGCTCTTGATTTGGCTAACTGATCCACTCAGTGGTACTAGACCCATAGCTGGAGCTGGGAAACAAGTCAGAACCATACCCAAACACAAGCCCACTCTATAATATCAAGCTACCATCAATCACGGGATATAAGAGGGCCTAAACCTATCATACTGTCTATCAAAAAAGTAAGTGTTATCTCAATTTTCCGGGTGCTAACTTACTCTCTGTTGGAGAATCTGCTTCTCTTTTCCAGATAGATGCAGATCCTAAGAAGAGAGCTGCCCCAACATACCTCAAAAGGGGCCCAACTGAAACTAAGGACAACTGGCGAAATAAGCAAGGGTGATGTTTTCCCATGAACTGGATACCAGCACAAAGGGGAAGGAGATCAACGCAGAGAAAAATCAACTCCTACCAACTCAGAAAGCCAGAGCCTCAGAGGCCCCCAACACCTCAGCACTGAAGCAGACCAAAAATGAACCCAACATGGCTCAGGGAAATTTTGTGGAAGAGGGGGCGGAAAGAATGTCAGAGTCACATGTTGGGTCATGATTTGCAGAGACATTTATCATACCAATAACTGGGGGCTAACTCCACAATGCAAGAACCATTTTCATTAACAAGGAGGGTCTAATGGGAGGGGGTAGATCACAGATGAGCCTAAATAATGGTACCAAACTGCCTGTATTTACTGAAAAGAAAACTAATAAATTAAATTTAAAAAAAATTATGAAAAAAAAAAAACTGGACCATTCTATCTGTTGCCTTCAAGAAACCCACATGACCACTAAAGATAGATAACTCCTCAGGGTGAAAAGTTGGAAAATGATAATACAAGGAAAACAAAAAAACAAGTGGGTATTGCTATATTAATGTCTGATAAAACAGACTTCAAAACCAAATGTAATCAAACAAAACAAAGGCCACTTCTTACTCATAAAGAGAATGATCCAAAATGAGCACATCACAATCATAAATACATATGCACCAAACACAGGGGCACCACAGCTAATAAAACAAAATTTATTTGACAATAAAACAGAAATAAACACCAATACCATCATAGTTGGAGACTTTAATACTGCATTATCATCAATAGACAGATCATCCAAGCAGAAAATCAAAAGGGAAATAATAGAGCTCAACAACATCATAGATCAACTAGACCTAAAGGATATCTACAGAACTTTCCACCCCAACTCTACAGAATACACATTCTTCTCCTGCACCCAGGGAACCTTCTCCAAAATTGACCATATATTAGGCCATAAAGCATATCTTCATAAAGTCAGGAAAACTGAAGTAACTTCCTGCATCATGTCAGATCACAATGCTTTAAAGCTAGAAATTAACAACAAGAGACACACCAAGAACTCCACCAACTCCTGGAGAATAAACAAAACACTTTTGAACAATGAATGGGCCATAGAAGAAATCAAAAAGGAAATTGTAAAATTCCTAGACTTGAATGATAATGAAAACACAACGTACCTAAACTTATGGAACTCAATGAAGGCAGTCATAAATTCATAGCCCTAAATACCTTCATTACAAAGGTAGAGAGATCACAAATCAATAACCTGACTGTCTACATAAAGGCATTGGAAAAACAAGAATCCAGCCCAGTGATCTCCAGATGGAAAGAAATAATCAAAATTAGAGCAGAAATTAATGAGTTGGAAACTAAAAAACTATTTTAAAAGCCTATGAAACAAAGAGCTGGTTCTTTGAAAAATAATAAATAAACAAGATGGACAAAAACCTGGCCAAACTGATAAAGCAAAAGAGAGAGAGAGAGAGGAGGGGAGAGAGAGAGAGAAAGAAAGAAAGAAGGAGAGAGAGAGAGAGAGAGAGAGAGAGAGAGAGGGAGGGAGAGAGAGAGAAAGAGAGAAGTCTCAAATTAACAAAACCACAAATCAGGGCATACTCCCATAACCTCTACTCCTCAAAATTAAATAAACTAGAAGAAATGGATGAATTTACATATCCCCTACCAAAACTAAACTCAGAGCAGATTAATCTCATAAACAAACCTATCACATCCATGGAGATTGAAAAGTTAATCAAAAACTTCCCCAAAAGAAAAGTCCAGGAACGGATGTTTTCTCAGCTGAATCCTATCAAATCTTCATAGAAGAACAGAAGCCAATTTTTCTCAAACTATTCCACATAATCAGAGAACAGGGAATCCTCCTAGACACCTTTTATCCTAACATGAAAACCAGACAGAGATGTAACAAGGAAAGCAAATTATAGGCCTATATGCCTAATGAACTTAGATGCAAAGGCCCTCAACAAAGTCCTTGCAAACCAAATTCAACAACACATCCAAAGCATTACCCACCTTGACCAAGCAGGCTTCATCCCAGGAAAGCAGGGATGGTTCAACATAGAGAAATTGGTCAATGTACTACACCATATAAATAAAATTAATCACAAAACTACATGATCATCTCAATTGATGCAGAGAAGGCCTGTGACAAAATACACCACCACTTCTGATCAAAACACTGGAAAGAATAGGCATGGAGGGTTTATATCTCAACACAATAAAGGCTACATATAAAGCTCCTAAAGCCCAAATAATAATTAATGTGGAAAAACTCAAGAAGTTCATACTGAGAAGGGGAATAAGTCAAGAGTGTCCAATATCACCCCTGCTCCTCAACATAGTACTAGATGTACTAGCGCAAGCAACAAGATAGGAGAAAGGAAAAAAAGAGATTCAAATTGGAAAGGAAGAAGTCAAGTTAGTTCTATTTGCAGGTGACATGATTCTATAGTGACCTGAAAGTCTCCATCCTTCAGCAAAGTGGTAGGATACAAATCAATGCACGAAACTCAATAGTGTTTCTATATGCAAAGGACAAATATACAGAGAAAGAAATCAGTGAGGCTGTCCCATTTTTCAATAGCAACAAAAAATTGAATACTTTGGAATAACACTGAAAGTGGATGGAAAAGAACTATACAATAAAAACATTCAAGAAATAAATAGAGGAGGACATAAAAAGGTGGAAAGACCTCCCATGCTCTGGGATACATATAATTTTAACATTGAGAAAATGGCAATTCTACCAAAAGCAATATACAGTTTTAATGCAATACCAATAACAGTACTAGCATCCTTTTTCACTAAGATTGAAAAATATGATCTGAAAAATTCATATGGAATGGCAGAAAGCCTTAGATATCCAAACATATCTTCAGCTAAAGAAATAAAGCCATAGTGACAAAAACAGCATGGTACTGGAATAAAACAGGAAGTATAGACCAATGGAATAAAATTGAAGACCCAGACTTTAGGGCAAGCAACTATAGCTGCTTGATCTTTGACAAAGGTGCCAATAATGCAGACTGGAGAAAAGAGCATCTTTAACAAATAGGCAAACAAATACAGGTGCTTGACCTTTCATAAAGCTGTATTAATGTAGTCTGGAGAAAAGACAGCATCTTTAACAAATGATGTTGCACAAATTACACACACTCATTTCACCATGCACAAAAATCAAGTCCAAATGGATTAAAAACCTCAATTTAAAACCTGAAACTCTTTAACTACTGGAAGAAAAAATTCCTGAACAAAACTTCAGTAGCCAAGGAAATTCAGCAAGCACTCAACCAATGGGGTCTCATGAAGCTTAAAGATTTTGAATAGACAAACATACCATAGGCAGAGCCAATAGATTACCCAGTAAATGGAAGAAAATCATTGCCAACTATGCCACTGACAGAAGCCTAATACCTAGAATTTACAAAGAACTCAAAAACACTAAACAATAAAAAAATCAAACAACACACTCCAAAAGTGGGTCAGAGAATTAAATAGGGAATCCTCAGAGGAAGAATTACAAATGGCTAACACACACTTAAGAAAATGTTCAACATCCCTAACCATTAGGGAAAAGCAAATTAAAGCAACTATGAGATTCCACCTTACCCCAGTAAGGATAGCAAACATTGAAAAATCAAATGAAAACAAATGTTGGCGAGGCTGAGGAGAATTAGGTACCCTCATTCACTGTTGGTAGGAATGTAAACTGATACAACTGCTATGGAAATCAATTTGGAGACTCCTGAAAAGGATGAATATACACTTACCAGTAGACCCTATTATTCCCTTACTGAGCATTTACCCTAAATGTTCCACATTTATATTTGCTCAATCATATTTATAGCTACTCAATTCATAACGGCTGAAAAATGGAATCAACCCAGGTGCCCACCATTGAATGAATGGATAACCAAGATGTGGTATATTTACAGGATAGAATTCTACTCAGCAGTAAGAAAAAAATGACACATTGAAATTTGTAGAAAAATGGTCGAGCATGGAACATATCATTTGAAGTGCACTCACACAATCACAGAAACACAATCGTCGCATGCTCTCACTCATCTGCAGCTCCTAAACTGGATCAGCCTGAGTTGCTAACATAACTGAATAGCGTCTTCAGGGAGGAAAGTGTTGACAATGAACTATAGTCATTCCCAAGGCTTTGGGAAGATGGAAGTGATGAGATGATGTAAAATTTTGGAAAGTGTTGTGAGAAATAAGTCTGACTAATTTTAGAAGGATTGGGTTAAAGTGTAGCATTTTATTTACAGAAGCCTCAATTGAAATACTGAACAAAGGGAGAACTTTCATATCTCCTAATAAACTAGCATCTTTTATTTAACTTGTAAGAATATATTCACCTCTTTTATTTCCATTTGAGTTTTGAAGTCTCCCTATATGGTCTTATATTTTCCTTTTAACAATGGCCTTTCCTACATAAACTGCTACCCAATTACCCACTGAGTTGTCAAAAGAACAAGGGGGTTAACTCAGTAGAAAGATTATTTTGTTTCAAAATATAAGACAGAAGAGTGAGCGATAATGTTTTTATATCCACTATGAATTTGGACCCATACATCTCAATCAATTACCCATCCCCTCCTGCAAAGACATCAGTATCAGTCCATATACCAGCACAGGATGGAATGGCTACCATTTTTTGGCTGCAAGGATGTACATCTTGGGTAAAGATTTATTTTCTCAGAAAAACTGCCACTTACAACAGGACATAAAGCAGACTGGCTGTGTCTCAGCTTAGGTTGATTTGATTAGAGCAGCAGAGAGGTCCTTAGAAGGTCAAGTCAAAATTCTATAAGCTCTGCCTCTTAGCAGCTGATCAAGATATAAACTTTTCTGCTCCACTTCAGACTATATGTAAGTTGAACTGAGGCAAGTGTTCTTGAAGCTATGAATAAACTGCAAGTTTTATAAAATGTACAAAGGAGTGGAAACCACACCCACTTTGAATAATGTCACAACTAATGAAGTCCATAGTGAGAAAATATCTGTGCATAGTAATTCTACTCCCCAAATGTTCAAGATGTTCACAGCAGTATTTACTAAATAAAAGGGAAAAAAAAAGAATGTTCAGTAATGAATAATGACCCAATAAATTAGAATATGGCCATACAAAAAGCAGAAGGTAGCAGTGAAAACACATGGACAATGATACACACTGTATTAGTCAGGGTTCTCTAGAGGAACAGAACTGCTAGAATAAATTATTTTAAAAAGGGAATTTATTGGGTTATTTTACAGTAATCCAATAGTAGTTGCAGGCCTGAGAATCACTGAACCTGGTAGCTGCTCAGTCAACATGGCCAGATGCCTCAGCAATCCTGACCCAGCACTGCAGATGGTGCCAGAAAGCCTGGAGGCTTCTTGAGGAGCCACTGGATTTCGATCCACCTGGGTCTTCAGTTGATGTTGGTCCGCACTGGTCTTCAATCCATGCTGGAAGGTAGCGAGAAGCTCTGGCAGCCAAGTGGAAGGGAGGAAGGAAGGAACTCTTTTTACCCACAGCTTCCTTATATCAAGTCCCCCTCTGAGTCAGGCTGCCCACTCTGGGGGAAGGGCTCACTCTGGGAGAACTTCCTCCTTTAGTTGATCCTTCCTGGAAGCAACCTCCAAGACCCACCCAAAGGGATTTTTGTGGATTACTAAACAGATGAAGTTGACAACATTTTAACTATCACACACACCAACATAGAAAAATCTTGCAAGGTCAAGCACCTAAAGAGCAAGGCATGGGAGAGGAGTAAAAATTGGGGCCATATGTCTAAATCTCAAAACACAAAACCTACATAATGCATAATTAAAAGATGTGTGTGTGTGTGTGTGTGTGTGTGTGTGTGTGTGTGTGTGTGTTGTGTGTTAAATCAAAGCAATACAAGACAATCTTGGGAATTGATTACCTGTAAGGACACAGACAGAGCTGTGATCAGTGAAAGGCACATGAGGGCATAGATGTAATAACTCCATGACAAAGAAAGAGTGTGCTTTAATTCTCCTTTAATCCATGTATACACATATTCCACATTTTGTACATACACATAGGTCACTTACATCATACATATTCATTCATAAATACATACTTTCATGAAGAATTTTAATACAGTTTCACTCAGGTATGCTCTTTGGTTAATGTAAGTCAAAGTTCAGTCAGTCAATTTCCAGGGCTCTTCCTAGACTTCTTGCCTTATAAAACTAGGGATGTGAAGATTAATTTGCATAAAAGCCAGAGGTTTCCTGAGAAAAGAACTAAACTATGAGCTCTTCCTTAGCTTTTCTCTACAAACAGCTGGTTTCAGATTTTCATACTGATGTTTGTCTCACAACCAGAAAAAAATTAGGCACATGGACGATGGGGTGTGAGGAAGGCAAAAGAGATTTATTGAGAAAAAGGTGGCAAAGCCCCAAGAGTGAGGATGTTCTAGTGACCTTTGTGTTGCTGGGACAAAACAACTAACCAAAAGCAGCTTCTAGGAGTAAAGGGTTCACTTTGGTTTATGGTGTTGAGGGGAAGCTTCAACATGATCAGGAAAGGGTGGTAGAGCAGAGACTGGGTGTCATTTCTTGCCACAAGCTGGTAGAAGGCAGAAAGTCTGAGTTGAACTAGCACTGGCAACAGGGAGCTGGTTATAACCCCAAAATCCACACCTGACAACACACCTCCTCCAGCAAGGCTCCACCTCCCCAGTTGTCATCAGCTGAAAACTAAGGAAGCGGCTTAATCATAAACACATCAGGCAAAAGGGGACATTCACATTCAAACTACCACACAGGGCAAGAATGCTTATGTATTTAGCTGGCATCCAAAGAAGGGTTTAAAAAAAAAGAAGAAGAAGAAGGAAAAATTTGACTTTATGAGTTGGAACTCAGAAATACAGGCAGGCTACCTGAAGGTTTGAGCAACTGCATCCAGGAAGGGGCTTTGGTGGGTAGAGTTCATTATTTCATTATGGGGAGAAATATTTCTCCACTCTCCTTAGGATGCTTAGGCATCCTGTAGTTTAGGGGTGGTCTCTTCACCACGTGAATCATTGACAGACTCAACCCAGGACCAAAGGAACAGGAGGAAGTGGCTCTTTCCTATGAAGGGGCAATTGAGATGTTTCTGTTTTGTTTTGTTTTTAACTTTTTTGTTTATTTTTATTTATTTATTTGAAAGCAACAGACAGAGAGAAAAAGAGGCAGATGGAGAGAGAATGGGCGCACCAGGGCCTCCAGCGACTGCAAACGAACTCCAGATGTGTGCGCCCCCTTGTGCATCTAGCTAACGTGGGTCCTGGAGAATTGAGCCTTGAACTGGGGTCCTAAGGCTTCACAAACAAGCATTTAAGTGCTAAACCATCTCTCCAGCCTGATGTTTCTGTTTTTAATGTTACCAAGAAACAACAGGTGATGTCTATCTTTCAAAAACCTCTGTGGTGGTTTTAATCAGATATTCCCCAGAAACTTGTGTGTTTTGAATACAGCTGGTAGCAATTTGGGATGTGGGGCCTTGCTGGAGGAAGTGTATTACTGAGAGTGGATTTTGGGGTACTATAGCCAGCTCTCCATTGCCACGTTTTTTGTTTGTTTTTTTTTTTCAGTGAGATTCTGATTCTGGTTCTAGAAATTGCAACTAGCTGACTTATCATGAGTGTAGGTTTGTTGAAACATTGAATTTTTCATCTTGAGTAGGTTAGCTGTTGACTTTCAATACTCTGCTCTTCATGCTAGGCCAATGACAGCCTTGAGTCTCTATGGCAGCTGGAATAAATGGCTGCCAATGAAGTCCTTGCTCCATCTTTGGAACATTTGCTAACTTTTCATGGTGGGTGGAACTTGGAAAATACCAGTGAAGGTCAGGATCTTAAAATGGGTAGGTGGTCCTGGATTATCTAAATGAGACCAAGTTTACCTTAAGGGTCCTAATAAGGAGGCAGGGGGATAGAATACTATAACTAATGTAAGGGCAGAAGCAGACATAAGAGGTAAGGCTGTATGTTTTTGAATACAGATGAATGGATCTTGAGCCAAGGATTGTGGACAGTTTCTAGAAGCTGAAAAGGAAATAGATTTCACCTCTGGAGTCTACAGATGGTATGAAATCTCATGTACCTATTTTGTTATACTTTAGGTTTTTTTTATGGTATTGGGGATCAAACCTGGGCCCTTGTGCTGTCGATCTACTTTAGACTTTTAACATGAAGCATTTGGAAGAATGTATCTGTATTACATTAAGCCACTAATTTTGGAGAAATTTGTTATAATACAGATATGAAATAAATAAAAGCCTTATTTGGATTTTTTTTTTCTACTTGGCAAAACAGTCAAAGAAAACTTAGCTTTCAGTCTGCCAGTTTTCTTTCAGGAAGAGATTGGCATGGAGAAGAGAAATGGGATTATCTCTTTACCCCTGCTTCTTTCATGGGTCAGTGTAAAAGTAGTTTCCACATGAAGTCTTAAATCCCATGCCTGGCCTAATGGGTGCTTTTATTTACCCTAACTACTAGTCCATTCTCAATGTGCAATGGTATTAGAAAACTTATGTTAGGACATAGTGATATTGGAACTCAGCTGGGACAGATGAATGCTCTATGGTGTGTTTAAATGAGGGATGTCTCTCATAGGTTCATGAGTTTAAAATCATGGGCCCCTGGTAGCACTAGGGAAAGGTGTGGAAACTTTAGGAGATGGAAACTCCCTAGAGGAAGTCAGTCATTGGGAGCAGGCCTTGAGGTTTTGTAGCCCAGCCTCATGTTTACTCTCAGCGTTCTGGCACTGTGTGACAAGCAACCTCCTTCTGCCACCATGTCTTTCCTGACAAAATGGACCAGTATTCCCCTGAACTGCAGGACAAAGTAAACCCTCCATCCTTTAAGTTGCATTTTCTTAGGTATTTTGTCACAGCATCCAGAAAAGGAACAAATATATCCTACTTATATTTTTCCTATAGTGCATAGTTCATTTTGCCTAGAGTCAAAATTCATTGCTTATTACTCTGCCCTTCCCTCCCACGTCTTCCTGTTTTCTCTTAACTTTACCATCGTTACACACCATCAGTATCATAACTATCTCCATCATATGTCCTGCATACACCATGTACTTATTTTCTTTTAGTCTTGCAGTGACAGCAAGAAGGATGACAATTCTCTGTTCTTTAGGGAAATGACCGAGGCAGAGAAGCTAACTTGCTCAAGGTTTACACAATAGGAGGAAAAAGGGCCAGAATTCAGTTTTTCATCACTGTCCCTGTTTTCCTATCCCAAACAGATAAGGCGCTGAGTAGTCATGTGAGAAGCACAAGACATGTAGGTTGCACTCTTATATAGCAAATGCTACAGGATAAAGGGGTTTAGGATACAAGCAAGAACATAAATTTGTATTCTGTCCAAACTTCTGTGGCTAACTAAAAGAAAAGCTACCCATAAAAAATGTTGACCTTGGTTTTTCTTCAGACCTAAATTAAAATGTTAGAATTGATTAAGGCAAATAAGACTTATTGGGAAGGAACATGTATTTTTTTAAAGTTGCTTTTTGATGAGTGCATAACCACAGTGTCTATAAGTGGAACTGGCAGCCTTATGTTCCTTACCAGGTGAAATGCTTCCAAACTTATTCTTGTACTAAAACCAAACAGAAAGGTCACTCTTACAAAAGGTTCTTAGACAAGAAAGATAGCACTGAATTTTAAAAAAGACAGAGCAGCTGGGTGTGGTGGCACATGCCTTTAATCCCAGCACTTGGGAGGGGAAGCAGAGGTAAGAGGATCACAGTAAGTTCAAAGTCACCCTGAGACTACACAGTGAATTTCAGGTCAGCCTGAGCTAGAGTGAGACCCTACCTCAAAAAAAAAAAAAAAAAAAAAAAAAAAAGAGCTTTTATAGGATGCCTAAAATGAATACTTTTGCTAATATGATATAAGACATATTGGAAAACAGCCCTAGGTTGGGACTGCAACCAAATGAGTGAAGCTTTTTGCTATTTAGTAAACAGAAGAACCATAGATTCTGATTATCCACACACTCATGTCAGAAGCAATCCTAGGCCTAGGAGATAAACATGATCTCTAAGTACAGTAGTAGGGTTGATATACTTCTTTGGCATAGAAAGTTCCAAAGAGCAAGTGCACCTTACTAATTTAGTGATATAAGGGGTAGAAGTTCTGGAATTACATAAATAATTATGTCTTGTATGAGCATGAGCATTTAATAAAGAAATTAATTTTAAATCATTTGATTAATATAAAATAATATGACTTTAAATTCACTTGAATTTTGATGCCTTTGACATTTGATTACTGAATTAATTGACAATTAAATTGATAGAAAAGTCCACTTCTTCATAACTGTTTAAACAACTTAATCAAGTCACTTACAGCCTTCTAATTTATCTATCTATCTGTGTGTACTTATAGATGTGTATATATACATTTTATTTATATATATATATATATATATATATATATATATACACATATATATATACACACCTGCATATATATGTACACATATTTTTCTGAAACAAGTTGACAATTTCAACTAATTATAAATATTGTTTTACATCTAGTATAATTAGAACATGGTATCAAGTAGAAAACTCTCATGAATGTACATATATATGTACATATATACATGTATATATGTATATGTATGCATATTTTTTTCTTAAAACAAAATAATGTAACCTTTTTATGAATCTAATAAACTCAAATCATAAGAGAAGTTTCAGAATCTAGTCAGCTTCAGTCATGCAGAATAACGGACATGATTCTATGGACCTTAAGAAAAAGAAAAAAAAAAAGTCTGTAATCTGTATTTAACAACAACAAACCAAAAGATATTTGTCTAAAGCCTGGGAGATTTGATATTCTGCCCCGATTTAGGTCCTCCAAAACATCTAATTCTTGCCCTCTTCTACCTTTCCTTGGAGTCACTCTTTCTGTATAAAGTTAGGAAGCGTTTTCATGCATGAATGTCTCAGCATAGTGCTGTAGGAAGTATGGGGAAAGGAAGGAATTTGGGAGGGGAATTGACACATATTTTTAAAAAGTAAAATACAACATAACCACATCATAAAAGAAAACTAATCTTGTGATTTGGCTAAAGAATAGGAAGAGATGGGTTGTAAACCACCGCTTAGTAGTTTTAGAGCACCCCATGGATCTATATCATGGGATTGACCGGAAGGTAGTCTCAAAGCTCACTTCTAGAAGATGGTCTTTCAAATGTGGTTAGCTACCTATCTTGTGTTAGAGACCCCCGGTCTGTACTTTCCAAATGCTGGGATTTTAGGTGAGTGGCTGTGCCTGCCCTGCATTTAAGGCACTGGTGCTGGAGATCTCAACTCTGGATCTCATATAAGCACTTTGTCCACTGAGCCTCCCAAAGCACTTGAGAAGTGAAATAGTCTAAGCTGCATTGACGCTCACCCTTTTCCAAGGGCATTATGTACGCATTCCAAGTCATTTAGCCTCAGATCTCTGTCTCCTGCTGTCAAACATAGAAATTTTTTCATGGAATGCAAATAGAATTGCTTTTGGAAAAAATTATGTTTCACTTTCCAAACAGAAATATAAGACAGATGAGTAAATAAGTATCTTCTATGAGTCACATTAAAATGTTAAAAAGATGATAATTTAACCCAATATATCAAAACTACCATCAGTTCAATGTTTATGTGTGAGTGTGTGTATATGTCTTGAAATTGTCCTGTGTACTTTACACTAACATCTCCCATCACAATTTTGACTGGCTGTATTGCCAGTGCCACAAGCAAGTAGGAGCTGCTATTCATTAAGTGACAATGACACAGTATTAGCATTTTATTATAGAATTCAAATGTATTGCTTAACTATGCTAATATGCACCACACATACTTACAGCATCTACTTGAGTTACATAGTTGTTCCACTACACCATACAGCTTCCTTAGGAAAAACTTAATTCCACTGGATTTCTGAAGACTTTGATTAAAAACAAGAGAGTTAAATTTTCCTACAGGCCTTGCCACTTATTATGTAGCCAATATTGCATAAAATGCTCATTTCTCTTAATCTTGTTCCCTTATCTGGAAAGTGGAAATTTTACTGAAATTGCAAGACTGTTCTGATGGTTGAGTATTATAGAGGGACTCAGAAACAGCCCAGCACACAGAAGGCACTAAATACATATATCATATGTGAATTTTCTCTATACATTTATATTACATGAAACAGAGTACACTGCATTTGAAATTATACATGTGTATATAGTTTTCAGTGAGTCAAACTATTTTAAAGGTATTTGATTTAGAAATGTGCTGTTTCAAGGGCACACCTTCAAGTACACCTTAGGAGTACGACAGCCATGATGTGGCTGTCAGGGAGAAAACCAAGGTGTGCTGTGACATAGTGAGGAGTGCCATGTATTGAGCTCAGAACACTTCCTCTCCTTGCAAGTCTACTGATCCTATCATGGGGGCCCCACCTTTCTGACTTTGAAGTACCTCTCAGGGGCCCTATCTATCAACCCAGGGATATTTCCAAAATATGAACTTGTGGTGGCAACATGAAAACACAACAACCTTCAGAGACTGAAGTGGGATAAAGTCTTTAGTATCTCTGCTCTCAGGGTCCTACTATGTGCACTCTTGTTTTTAAGACAATGCACTATAATGGTTAGGAAGAAGCACTCTTTTATTTACTAATAGTTGGCAGAAACAGTCCCTGGTTAGATTTTCTTTATGCATGTTTTCCTTAACATACTGTCTCATTTTATTCTAGCAAGTTCTTTCTTTCTCCTTCCTTCCTTCTTTCTCCCTCCCTCCTTCCTTCTTTTTTCTTTTCAAGATAAGAGTCTTACTCTAGCCTAGGATGACCAGGAATTCACTATGTAGTCTCAGGGTGGTGTTGAACTCATGGGGATCCTCCTACCTCTGCCTTCTGAGAGCTAGAATTAAAGGTGTGCACCACCACGCTTGGCTGCAAGTTCTTTTCCTAAATTTGTATTCATTTTTAAGCAAAAAGGGAGAGGGCAGAGGGAGGGAGAAAAGGGAGGAAGGAGGGAGGGGAGAGAGAGAAAAAAACACAACACCAGGGGCTCCAGCCACTGTAAATTAACTCCAGATGCATGCACCACTTTGTGCACCTGGCTTTATGTAAGTACTGGGAAATTGAACTTGGGTTGTTAGACTTTGCAGGCAAGTGCCTTAACCACTGAGCCATCTCTCCAGCCCTTCTAGTACAAACTTCACCATGAGAACTCTCTGCAATAATGGCCATGTCTGTCCACTTTATGGATGGAGATGCAGCACGGATGACAGTAACATTAGAGAAGCTGGAAATGCCTGGCCTTGTAAAAGGTGTTCACAAGTCCTTACACACAGTGGACTGTTAGTGTAAGTGTCATCCGTCAGTTCTGACCTGGGCCATTGCAGTCAACTACTGTCTACATATTTGAGTGTCTCTAACTTCATGAAATGATTTATAACTTTAATATAACTAAGGAAATCCAAGTAAATAAAAGAAATCACAACAAATACCAAAGCAAGAACTTGTTGGTGAAGAAAAAATGCCTAGGAAACAGGACAATGAAGTTGTAAAATACAGAACTCTTGATAGAAATGTAATTTGACTGTTAAGATCATTTTGATAAACAACTGAAAAAAATCTCAAAAATTGCAAATCTCTTATAGTTTTATTGCATTATTTAAAAATAACAGATATTCTAAAGTTGCCAGTTTTTATATCAATCTCATTTTCTAGTATCAATACCATCATAAGACATTCAGAAATTTTAGTGTTAATAATGAATTACAGTCACTTAACTTTTGAGACCATTTATGTAAAACTTGTATCAATAACTATTTGTTAAACAATGATTAGATTCAAAGCTACTTTAAAATGAAGAAAAAGGAAAAATGAAAAGCCAAACTTACTGAGGGTTACAACATGCCACACTTTCTTTGAAGTACCTAACATTCATTATAAACCTACCATTAAGATGAATGGCCAGGGCTAGGGAAGTGGCTCAGTGAGAAAAATACTTTTTATACAAGCCCAAGGACCTGAGTTCACATTCCAAATTTTGATGTAAAATGCTGGTTGTGGTGAATTATACCTGTAGTATCAGTGCTAGTGAGAGGTGGGAGGAGTGCTAGGACTTTCTGGCTAGCTAGTCTAGCTGAAATCAGTGAGTTCTAGGTTCAGCAAGGGTTCCTGACACAAAGATTAAGGGGAGAGTGACTGAGGAAAGCACTTGATATTGATTTTTGGCCTCCATGCACACATATTCATATCCACACACATGAATACATATACACATACATAAAACACATATATACACATAAAAAGATTAATGGCTGACTAATTAACCCCATTGTTCTTGCAGGCTGAAATGAAGTGAGAACCATTATTTAAGAGCTTGCCTAAAGGTTAACCAAGTACTAAGAAAACCAGGTAGTGAATCCAGACTGGGTACCATAATTGGTTTGTCAAGGTAGGGTCTCACTCTAGCTCAGGCTGACTTGGAATTCACTGTGTGGTCTCAGGTCGGCCTCACATTTACAGCAATCCTCCTACCTCTGCCTCCCGAGTGCTGGGGTTAAAGGTGTGCACTATGACACCCAGCTCACCATCACTTTTGACTCCTCTCTAAAATGATACACTGAGTAATGAGTATGTTAACACTTGTACCACTGATTACATTATTAAATAAACTCAAGGTACCAATGACAGTTCTGCAGACAAGAAAGTGATGTGAAAATGCACATAACTATTTGTGCCCTTCAGTATATTCAAATAGGGTACTGATAACATACATAACTTTCAAGTAAGGCATAGTATCATATTTTTGTAATTTATAGTATTATGGTTCAGAGAATTTCCAAGGTGGTGCATCAGGATTGGTGAAAGAGTACATGTATGTTTTCTGGTAAGAAGGCAATATTCTTTGGCATCATCTGATAGACAAGAAGTCAGAAGTCTTGGTCTTGAAACCTTGATCTCCTCATGTTAAGATTAGCCTCAAAGCTTTTTACATTTCAGTTTGAGTCAGCATTCAATACATACATTTTACTCAGTACTTTTGTCAATAGATTGAACCAACTAATTAGACTAAGTAGGAAAACTGTTTTTTAGAAGGGCACTCACATGAAGGGGATTCTAGAAATTAAGACTTTAGGAATAGAAACTTGATCTAAATGTGGCTCAGTGTGGGTCCCCAAATTAAGAATGAGGGATGAGGACTGCGCAGGCCTGAGTCCAAGAAGTGAGAAATCTGACTGGCAGGCCTCCAGAACCACAGAGTTCCCTAGTGAGAACAATAAAGGCCAGATGCCAGTGCCATCATGTATTACAAACAGCATTAAGACATAAAATAAGAACTGACATCAATGAACATGGTCTGGGCAGGGGGGCTTCAAAGCACATCACAGAACAACACTAGAGGAATGACAGTACTATATTCACAGCATAGGACAGGAGTGGGGGAGCTGTGAGGAGCTCAGAGGGTGAATAGCTCTGGATGGGAGGCCAAGTAATGCTGGTTTTACTGGCAGATCAGAACTATGCAGTCCATACCCAAAGGGCAAGGCGGCATAGTTCAGTAATAATGTAACCAACCTAGAGTAGAAGAGGGAGAGGATGGGTGGGGCTTTCATCAGTAAGTATTTTCAAGAGGAAGTGTAGCAGAGATCCAAATTCCACAGGCAGTCATGAGGATGGAAAGGAAAACAAGACGAATGGATAATGAAAAGAGCCAGATGTGAGAAACTGAAGAATTCTCCATCTGGAGATGAAGATAAAGGATATTACTTCTGTCTGATTAAGCTATTTAAATATTGATGGTTCTTAGTAGTAAGGTTAGTCAGCTGTCACTATAACTTGCCTGAGCACATTAACTTATTAGGATAAAAGGATTACCTTGGCTTACAGTTTTAGACATTCTAATCCATAAGAGATTGACCCCACTGTGTTAGGGTTGTGGTGAGGCAGCACGTCATGGTGGCAGCCATAAAAGAAAGGAAGTGATAGGGACCAGTACTTTTCAAAGGCACATCCATAATGACCTAAGGACTTCCCAACAGGCCTCAGTTCTCAAAGATTTTACCAACTTCTTAATGTGCTATGATCAAGCTTTTAACACAGGACTTTTGGAGAGCATTCAGCATCCAAACCATAGAAGTTAGTGGTGACCAGAAGTCAGTGAGAATGTGGATGAATTTGATTTGAGACAGACTAAGCTGGAACAAGTAACTAATTCTTTAATGGGAGAAAGGCAGGCAATCAAAATTGTCTAATCACACTATGTGAGAACACTAAAGCTTCTGAGTGCTGAGAATAGGGCTCAGTGGTTAAAAGTTGCTTGCTTGCAAAGTTGACCAGCCTGGGTATAATTCCCAATCTACCCATCTAAATTAGACACAAAAAGTGGTGCAAGCATCCGCTGTTCCTTTGCAGTGGCAATACTTGCAGACAGACAGACACACATATACACACAAACACACACGCATGCACACACACAACCTTTTCTGAACTGTAAAAACTACGAAGACAGAATGATGATCACATCCACCCACTGATACCAACACTTTATACCAACATTTAATACAGAATGGGTTCAGCAGTTTTGTAAAATTTTAAAAATTTAAATTTATTAGGATTTATTAGTAACACAGTTACACAGAATAAGGTTCAGAAATTGTTCAATGATGGTCACAAATATGTGCTTCTTTGTGGTTTTTAAACCATATTTCTCACCATTCAAATGTATTCATATTATGGTTGAATTTTATACAGAGCTTCACAATGTGGACCTGACAGGTCTTCCATTAGTAAATGAATGAAAACATACCTTTCATGAAAGGCACATAAAGAATCTAAGCTAACACTGTAGGAATTCTTACAACTTTGAATTTCTTCACATTACAAATAAGAAAAAAATTCCCCAAATCAAACACTCACGAATGTAGTTTATGGTTTCCATACACTCAGATGTGTAGGAACTTCAACAATTGTACTTTAACCAGTGTTAACACAGGACTAAATGCAGACACTACTAGAGGCAAAGCTTCCTGAAAGACTTCATTTGTCAAGATGAGTTAAAAAAAAAAAAAAAAAAAGGACATGAGCTGCGGAATGGTCAAAGAAACACTGTAAGTAAACAAAAGAAAATGAAATGAACAAAATTCAGTATCTAGCTTTTATGTAACACTTATTGGTTCATACATACAATCACTGACCTTGTTAAATACTAGTATTCATTTTCTAAGTGTAATTGTCCAATTAATGTCAGAAAAACTAGAATAATTTAAAAAGAAATAAGCAAGCAGAAACAATTTGAGTATCTAAGAAAAAAGTAATTTTGGCACAGAATGATGATTAAACTAGTTACCTATGAATTTAAAGTTTGCATAATATCAGCAGTATTCAAATATGTTTCTTGTTATCATCCAAACAAGGAACTGTCATATATGCCAAAGTACAAGGGATTTCCCAAAGGAAATATACAAATGAATGTCTAGAAATTCAATATGCTAAAAATTTTACCCACAAAAGTGCTTTCAATATCCACCTATACTTAGATATAAATAAAAATACAGTTATTTAAAGTGTATAAAATCAACTTACCATCCTCACTAGCCTCTAAGGCAATGTATGGATATTAAAATCCAAAGTGAAAGCCAACCAACTGAATAGAAACTGTTTTTAAGTCTAAGATAGTGTGTCTTCAAAAATCTGAAATTTGAGTTTCGTAAACCAAATTTAATTTAGAATCAGAGCAACATACATTTTTAAATAAAAGAAACATTAAAATTCATACAGTGCTTAAATAATTGATCCAAAAGCAGGGATACTCATCTTCTTTAAAGACATTTCAGGGAAACACAGTTTAAAGAACAAATAATGTTATTAAAATAGTCTGTGCAATGTTTGTACAAATAACATTTTATGAATACAAGTATACATATAACCCTGGTAAGAGCTATGACATTTCCTAATATTTCTTACTGAACCTAAAACTTTACAGGACATGAACATACATAAAGCTGTTAAAAACTGGCAAACACAGTAATAGTCTGTCACTCAGTACAAGGTACTTAATATCTATGTTATTTCCAAAGCCATCACACTAGAATTGGAACTTGCCACTCTTAAATGTACTATGGAAAATTAAAGTTATAAATACATTATACATACATTTGCATATTTACACTGACACAAATCATCATACAACTAGAGTCCAGCTTTGACACTGTACTTCATTTTCACTTTGCAAAACCATCTTGACCTTTCAGAAAGGTCCTTCTACTACTTTCAGATAAAGACACACAACACAAGAACTTTGGTCAAGCCCAGGATGCATCTGCTGTACACTACACACACTCAGTGCTGCTGCAAAACTCTAGTCTAGAGAGATCCACAGAGAAGTACTCATTTGGCTTCAAAATGCATTTTACCAGTAACTGCAAAACTTAGAAGAGGCCACAATCTTTTAGGTTATTTTTTATGATGACATCTGTTACGGCATCAAAAACAAACTGCACGTTCTTAGTATCTGTGGCACATGTAAAGTGTGTATATATTTCCTTTGTGTCCTTTCTCTTATTGAGGTCTTCAAATTGACATTGAATGTAAGCAGCAGCCTCTTCGTATGTGTTTGATCCTGAGGAGGAAAAAAGAGACATGTGTGGAAAAAGAGTAAAAAGATAAAATTGTATCAGCAAAGCAAATTAGCCTTATGACACTGAGGTCAGTTCCATGCGTATAAAATATATGGACTCTACACCTGCTCTTTCCCTTCTAGAACAAAACAATTGTTTCCAAATGAAAATAAATCCTAGGAAAATTACTTTTCAAAGACTATCTGTTGTTTTTAAACTTAAAAATTCTTCTGCATGGCATTCTGTTTGCTATGATCTTTATTTGTCTTTAAATCGATCCCTGAGGGTCATATCTCTTTTGTTCCACTATCCTCCATCATCTCCAGCCCCAAATTGAGCTCTTCACTTCCTGATAGTGACATGCTTTTACAGTGCTAGCCTAGTGGTGGATCAATAATGCTGGCTGAGTGCTGATCAGTATCTTTGTTTTCTTTCCTATTTGCATATTGATCATCCTTTTCTAGCTTCATATTTTATTCAAAATGGTCAGAGTTCTATAATGTGGTTTGGTTTAAAGATATGGGGTTATAAACAGTGAAGGACACCCTACCCTCCTGCTTTCGGGTAAAGGCTGAAGATTTTCTCTGAGTATGAGCACTTCACAAACAGCAATTCAGTTCTTAGGTGTAAATCTGATAACACTAAACATACATGGTCACAGAAATAAGGTTAATAGCAGGCTAAGAATGTTAACAGCATGCTACTGTTGACTTTAGGAAACATTGGAGAGGTTAGCTGACCAATACATTCTGGAACAGTCTTATGATAAGCTGCTACACAGAGATGAGAGTTCAAGTGTTAATGCTACATATAGTAACATGTACTAACAAAGAGGAATTATCTTAACATTCTGCTGAACTACAGCAGCCAGATACAAAACCTTTGTGGTCCACGTGATATTTGAAAAACAACCAAATGAACAAGTGAAGACAGAAATCATGATCCAGATGATTCTCATGGGGAGGAGGAGAGGTTTGAGTAGTTAGGGTCAGAAGGAGGCATGAAAGGGGTCCTAAGGGCTGAAAAATGTTCCATTTCTTGACTTGGGTGGTGAAGTGTGCTTTCCCATGTTTTACTTTGTGTGCTCATGTTTAAAACATCAATGCTTCACACCTGTGCTGAGTGTGTGCATGTATGCATAATAACTTTGTTATAAAATGTGTTAAAGTACATAATACAATATAATCTGTTTAAATGCCTCTTACATAAGAAGTCAAAATCATCTGCCAAAGCCATCTGGAACCTAGCCTGCTCTGGAATTTTGTTCTGAGAGGTCCTATTCCATAGCTGGAGCTCACCATGTGGCACTTGGCATACAAACTGCCACTACTCCACCATATGCATCCCTAATCTTTCACATGTACTCAAAGGTAGCATTCCAATGCTTTTCCTAAGCAACCAAATCCAGACAGACTCTGTATCATGTCAACAGTCCTCCAGACTACAAAAATACTATTCAGATCCCTTTAGGCTACCTTACTGGGTCTCATATGCCTCTTTAGCATTGTCTTCTAACTAGAATGCGAACACCTTAAGGAAAAGAAAACCTATATTCTACACTCCCTCAATCTCCTTTCATCACAGTAGGAATAAGCCATGGTACAATGCATCATGACAATGGCCCACAGTGCATGCTATACTTAAAGTGTGGTTCAAACACTAATTATAATACTAAAGTTCTTGAATAAATTTATAATTTAATTGTTTTATATTGCTAGCATATAACCACACACTTCTGCAAATAAAATTTTATTCAATAATGGTCATGCTGGTACTCTGAAATACTGAGGCAGTGAGAAATATTTTATTATTGGTCTATAATTAAATATGTATATTGGGTCAAGAGATCAACATTATACACACATACATACATGCATGTATTACATATATATTTGCAATCTATATTCTGGGTATCTAGTTAAATTACTATACTACAAGAGCTACCAGATAAAGAATGAACTAATAGACACATCCCTTGAAAAAAAAAAAAAAAAAACATAAAGCATGTGTGTGGGAGGGTGGTAGACCTTTTAAACCATGTGGAACATACTAGAATAAAAATGTAGATGAAACAAGAGTTCAAGACTTGGAAAATTAGAAAGTTGATATAATCAAAAGAGTATGAAGGCAAGAAAATGACATTAGTATTGTTTTAGTTTCAGGTGTTAAAAAAGTCAAGAATTTTTAAGCAGCAGTTGAAAATGGAGGTCTGAGGCTCCAGAGGAAAACTGGGATTCACAGCAGAAGTTCACATACTAAGAATAAATATGACTAGGAAAGGACAACATGCTGAAAGAGTCTGTAATCTTTCTCATTGTACTGGGTGAAATGGCATCCCAGAGTAAGCAGAGGAGAAGGCAGGGCCTGGCAAAGTGAGAGATAAACCTCTCAAGTTCTTTGAGGGCTACACAATGTTCACCCATAAGAAGTGTTAGCCAAGAGAACTGAGAGTTGAGGTTGAGGCAAGAAGCAATTGAATCACTACTTAGGGAATGCAGTGCAGATTTTAAATTACCATCTTAATAATAAGGGAATCTATCCTAGGTTGTTAGGCTTTGAAGGCAAGGGTCTCAACCACTGAACCATCTCTGCAGCCCAAAGGGAATATTTTAATTGAGATACAGTAAAGTTATTTTTAATTGATATATACCTTCACAGCACAGCAAAAGGCTATTAATAATGACTAGCACAATTAATCAAAAAAAAAACACTTCCCTTTTGGTTCCATTGAGAACTTCATTAAATGTAGCCAAATATTTACTGGTCAGGGTGTAGTAGGATGCAATGAACTCAGTATGAAATTAAGACTCTGGCTTCATTATGCTTATGTTTTTGACTGATTGGGACTCCCTAAATATAAACATCACAGGGCTATCTCTCATCACCTCTGAAATGGCACTCAGTACCCACTGTACAATCTATTTGGTATAACACTGAATCAATTCTTTTTTATAATGAAACAAGTTCTTGAGACTTGGTTTTCAAACATGAAAGGAGAGATAAAGGAATTAAATGAGCATACTACAGAATGCTAAGATTTTAGCTTCAGAGATCATAGCACCAATGGCAGTCATTTATTTTTTTAAGGGACAAGTCTCCTCACTCAAAAGTCCAGTGTGTAAAGGCAGATGAAAAATTTCTCACTCATAGTCTTTTTGTTTGTGTTTAAACAGGGTCTCATGTAGTCCAGTCTGGCATTAAACTCACTATGTAGCCCCTAATGATCTTGAAATCTTGATCCTGCTACTTCTACCAACTGTTGGGATTATAGATGCATTCAGAAAGCTCAGTCTCACTTCCCACAGCAGCCAGGGAGGCAGTCCAATGAACTAGGTTAAAATCAACTGTCACTCAATTTCTGATTGTCCACATGGATAGTGAAAGCCAGATGAAGTCACTGACGTGTTCACGATCGAAGAGGTGACTTTATCAAAGCTGGGTCTGCACTTAAAGGCTGCTTCTCTCTCCAGGACAGTTTCTGTAGTAGTTGCACTAGCAGCCTCATTATCAAAGGTGACATCTCCTTCAAAACCATCCCTGTCCCTGGAGGAGTTAGCCACTTCACCGGCTTTGTCTTCTTTTGTCCCTTTGCATTCCCATTTGCAGGTTGCAGTGTTCTTGCTTATTACCTATGAATTAGTATCTGCCTTTGTAGAGACAGGCTTTATTTATCTTGTACCACATAGAACTGATCCGGGGTCTGGAGACTGTATGAAAAATTTGATGCTTAAAATTGATAAAGTCACCCCTGAAAATTATCTAATAGTGATTCTACAAAATGAGCGGGGGGGGGGGGGGAGGGGTGGGGTGGTATTTCCACAATCTCTTCTACATCTTGAGAAAACATCTGTGCCTGAATGCACTTTGATAATTAAAATCTCCTCAGGTATGTGTAACAATTTCTAAACCAATAAATTCAAACTCACTGAAATCTTGCCTTAGGGGAAGTTTCACTTAGATATGAATGAACTGTTATTCCAGGAAAGTAAATACCTGCATATTCTGGATAGCATATAGTGAGAGGGCTCTTTTTGATTTTTTCTTCAAAGAGATCCTTCTTATTTAGAAAAAGTATAATAGATGTATCTGTAAACCATTTATTGTTACATATGCTGTCGAACAATTTCATGCTTTCATGCATTCGATTCTGTAATAACAAATAAAATCAAGTTTTCATGAACAGTAAATATTTTGAGGAATATTATTTTTAAAATAACAAATATTGCAGTAAGACAGAGCTTAGCCAGCTTAAAAATAGGAGACATTCTAAAAGAGGACCCAATTATAATCCTGACTCCATTTTTAACTTTAACCTATTCTGATTCCTATGTAATTCAAATTCTAGGATTAGCTATCTTGCCTTGGAGACTTACACCCTACAATGGAAATCAGGCTGGCCCCCAGGTGGGAAAAATATATTCTTATGGAAAATTAATTATACACCAAGAAATTACTGCTTCCCAAGAGCAAGAGGCAACCCTCTACAGCCAGTCCTGAAATGATGATGAAGCAGATCCAGTATGACCATATAGCAATGAATCTTCCTGCCTCCTGCTTATGCCTTAGTCTAAGTACTCCAGAAACAGGTTTAGGGTACTGGTACCTTGTTCTTTCTAGTAGGGCCATACTAAACACATTCCCTTCCTACCTTACCACCACTAGTCTCTTGATGAACTCAAGCTGATTGGGGGCTACATGGGGTGAGTTAGACTCCTGCCAAATCAAGTCAATGATCCAGCAGTCTTAAGAATTCTATAATGACAAATTTCTGCTATTTCAGAACAAGCACACCTCTCTCATACTCTCTTGTCATTTTCTCCATCCAATCAAGTAGCATTTAACTTGCTCAGGGACCACTATGTAACATGTTGCATGACAAAGGAACTGTGGGTGCAGGATGTGACCATCTAGGATGATATAGACCAGCCAAAAAAAATTTTTTTTTTGGTTTTTCAAGGTAGGGTTTCACTCTAGCTCAGGCTGACCTGGAATTCACCATGGAGTCTCAGGATGGCCTTGAACTCAAGGTGCTCCTCCTACCTCTGCTTCCCAAGTGCTGGGATTAAAGGCGTGCACCACCACGCCCGGCAAAATTTTCACTAAGACAACTGGAAGTTTAAATACAACTGGTCCGACATTCTAAATATTAGAGGAGGCTTGTAATTCATGTTGATTTTTCTTTTAGAATCTGGGTTGCAAAGACGACTGTCATATTATATAGTGCTAAAATCCGAGAAATAAATGTATAATGATACATTTCAACTACTGCAATGCAGCTGTATGTACTATTCTTTAAAAATACAAAACTGATATTCCCACTTCTTTCATTTTTATATTGAAGTATAAAACTTTAATTAATTAATTAAATTTAATTATTTAAACTTTAAAATTATTTTCCTCAGATGAGAGCACATTTATTAAAAGTTATCTGAATTACAAAGATAACAAGCCAGCAGAAATAAACAAGTGAGGAAAAAATGAGCCTTGAACCATAGACAGAAGTTTATAGGCAACTACAGGGTGGAGGAGCAACTCTCACTCTCAATCTTTTCCTCTCCCCTAAGATGCACCCATGCTTCTTTAGCCTACTTCCCTTCTAAAGTGCAAACAGAAACACTGAAGGAAAGAGCCTGAACTTTCAAATAATTCAGGCATAAGCAAGAATTTCTCAAGATATTTTCCCAGAAAAGTTCTTGGCAACATCTCCAGCTCTTGGCATTTTATGCTCAACCTTTAGAAGTTGTTCTACTTGCCATTTCTTCATCTTCAGCTAGAACTAGGTCATAGTCACTCAGTGCCACACAGAAGATGATGGCAGTCACTCCCTCGAAGCAGTGAATCCACTTCTTCCGCTCTGACCTCTGACCTCCCACATCAAACATTCTGTAAGAGGAAAAATATGAGCTGATTATCACATTAAGGGTTCAAAAGCTCCAAGGAGTTCTGTGTTCCTAATAAAAAGCTCAGAGTAGCTGAGAGACTATAGGGAAGGGAGAAGGGGACTTAGGGAGTGGAAAACAATGTCACAACTTGAGTTTGCACAAAGGGAAAACAATTCTATTTTTTAAATTGCTTTTTGATTAAAAATATGAGTATACTTAGAACATTACAGCAAAAATGAATAGACTGTTCTGTTTACAAACACTGAGAAGGAGATGAGGAAGGAGAAAGAGGTGAGATAAGTGGTCGTACCATTTAATATACTTGAAATTTAGCATTAAAAGTTACCTTAATTTTTATACTACATAAATAGTGAACCATTGTAGGCTAGTGTATGAAATTGTCATGCAACCCAACAATATAATGTTAATGGTCTTTCCTTCCTTTTCCTTGGCAATTGTTTATAAAGTTAAGCAAAAGTGTCAATTTGCATCCACTACATCATGCAACCTAGAAATAACTACTTATGTAAGTGTACACTATGTGAACTGGTACATTTTTAAAGGCTCCATTTATCTGGATGGTGTGCTAATTAAAACAGTCCCATTTTAATTCACAGGAAAAAAGGAATTTTCCCTACAGAGCAGTAGTGGCCTATAAACCAAGTCAAAGTCCATCAGCTAGAATTGTAACTTTTTAAAAAAATTTAAGCAGCCTTCATTTTAGTTTGGCTGGGAAGTAGTCATTAAAGCATTCTATGTAACAAACGGATCATACCATATAATAGATCAAAGTGGACAGTATTAAAAAGGAAAGAACAGGATACAACATGGATATGAAACAGGGTAATAGAGGCCATACAAGAACAAAATAAAAACACAGATTTCATTAGATGGCCATTCCCTAAGAACGAAACTTAAGGACTCATAACTTTCCATGTATATCATGTACTACTCCCTGTCTGCTCAATGTACAGTAACATACCAATCTATCTCATTCCACATTTTTTCTGTAGTGGAAGGTTTTGTATGTCAACTTACACTGATGTGTTTGATGTACACCACCAATGTGCTGCCTTTATGTAGTAAAGACTGTCCTCAGCAATGTAGTGAGGCTTCATGCAATTGAAGGCCTTATGGACAACCAAAGTTTCTCAGACTAAAATGAAACTCTTCCTTATGACTGCATGAAGATTGTCTGAGCCTGAAAGCTCCAAACATCAGCTCCTCAGCCTCCACAACAATGTTTACCAATCCTTCCAAACAACTGCAACCTAATTGTCTATGTCTCTTGAGACTATGGTCTGGCACAGACAGTATCAAGAGAAGGGCACTACTGTTACAAACATCTACATTATGAAAGTGGCTTTGGAACTGAATTAAGTTGCATTTTATAAAATCCTGAATCACTTCACAGAATAAAGAAATGTCTAGATTATCCTGAAGATGGGGAATTTAGACAAGAAAGGGCTGATTCTGGTACCAGCCCAGGAGAAAGCAAGTAGTACAAGGAGAAAAGCTTAGAGAATACACATGGTCACAAACAGATTGGAAGTATGTGAATGCTTGGAGACACTTTTAATGAGGTCTCAAAGGAAATGAAATCCTGTCACAAACTGGCAAGCAGTTGGCTCAGTGGCCTCCTGTCACTAGGTGGAAAATAGAGCAATGAACTTGGATGCTCAATTGAAGAAATCTGCTGCTAGAGTAATGTAAGAGCAGAAAGGTAAATAGAGGAATGAATCTTTCCTACACACAGGTAAGAAGGACATATGACAGAAGAGGCAAGTATTAGTGAGCCAGCCACAAGCCAAGGCATGCCATAAACTGGCAGTCGTCATCAGATTGGGAACAGAAAATAGTATTCTTCCACAGCACCTACAGAGGCGGTATGGCTCCAAACACTGAGGTTTGTCTTCCAGGCCCCAGAACAAGAAGTAATAAGCCTCTCCTGCTCATGCACACACAGTGTGCTGATCTATTATGGCAGCCATAAGAAGTGAATATATTCTTTTACCATGCATGTATTTCCCGATAAATACTATTTTTCTCTGGAGCAATTACAATCCCAATACAAAATATCTGTTTCTTTCATCTCATCCTCCCCAAGGCCAATGCCACACAAAGAACATAAAGACATAGATGCTGTCTCTCTTGATTAAGCACCCAATCCTGAGAAGAGAGTACTCCAGAAATATTTGATGACTAAATTAATAAACTGCCTAGTGAATATTTTAAAACATTTTTAAGGAATAGCAGACTAACTTTGTTATTTTTTAAGGTACGGAGCTGTCCATTCTGTTTTGAGAATGTTAAAAATGAAGGCACTTTAGTTATAATGTTAATTAATTAAATTTATGTAAAGTTTAAACAAGTGATGACCTTTCTTATACTGGTCATAAAGACAGAACTTTTCATGCAAGCCAGTGGCTCCCAAACATTAGCTATAAGAGGTTGAAGTTGAAGTGACATCTGGGGACATCTTTTGGGAAACAATCAATTACCAATAAGCAGACCATGCCCAACAGTTGGTTAGCAAGTACAGCGCTAGATGAAGAGGATAACTAGAATAACCACTCATTTTCATTACTTTCATGTCATACTTCATGAGAAAGCACAGAGCACTACTCATTGTTCTACATATACAACAGAAATATCTTAAATATTTAATTCCCAATTTTTATCTAAACAACACAAAAATTCTCCTTTATATGAAGAAGACTTCTGACTACTAACCACTAGAGAATGAATTTGAACTTTCTTTTCTAATCAGATCTTCGGTAGTGGCAAGTGGGGTATGCTCAATTTGAATCAACTTATCTGTTAGGTTCTACTATAGCTGTAGTCTTTCTCAAAACATTTTTAAGGAATAGCAGACTAACTTTGTTATAGAAACTAATCACATAACAGTGAAGGAATATTGGTAAATTTTAATCAGTATTTTTAAACTTTATTATTTATTTATTTCAGAAAGAGAGAGAAAGAGGCAGAGAGAGGGAGAGAGAGAATGGGCGCACCAGGGTCTCTAGCCAATACAAACAAACTCCAGATGCATGCGCATCCTTGTGCATCTGCCTTGTGTGGGTCCTGGAGAAGTGAATTGAGGTCCTTTGACTTTGCAGGCAAATGCCTTAACCACTAAGCCATCTCTCTAGCCCTTTTGTAAACCTTATTTTTATTTATTTATTTGAGGGGGGGAGGGGGGAGGGAGGGAGGGGGCAGAGAATGGGTTAATCAGTATTTTTAATCCAGGCTGGCCTCGAACTCCTGATCTTCCTGCCTCTGCCTCTTCAGCAATAGCCTACCAGCATATGCCACCACCACCAGCTTAATCAGTGTTTTTAAATGATCATGTAACAGCACAGTGGCTAAGGATTATGTAAAATGGAAGCTGTGTTTCAGTAAAATATCCTGATGTCAAAGTACCCTAATCCTGCCTCACTCTTCAAATGAGATATCCAGTCTCTCTTTGCTGATTCTACAGCTATTCATAGAGTAAAATGATGAATAAAATGCTGAGAAACAATACACATGTGTGGAAACGCTGGCTGAGCCAGGTGGTCAGTGATTGGAATGTTGGAAAGGAACAAATGATATTTAAAACCAAGCAGTAGGTGATCTGGGAGTGGAAGCCTAAAAGCATTTGGTTATTATACCTTCTATTTCCCAAACAATGGGTTCTATAAGCCAACATATAAGCCATATTTTTGGAAGCTACTCACTTAAAATGAAGGTCTTTGAAAGTAAAATGGGTTTCAACAATTCCTGTAGTTTTCACTCTAGTTCTGAGAACATCTTGCTGAGTTGGGATGTAATTTGATTGAGCTATTCTGTCCAAGTCATTCAAATAGCTGAAAAGTAGCACAACATGTTAATGGTAACTATATCCAATAAATTATCTAAAACATATTTCAATGCACACAAGTTGTCAAGTGTAAATCTATCAATTTAAGTTTAGATACAATAGCTAACAAATGAAAAGGTTTGCATGTTTGTAGCCACAAAAAACAACTTAGCATTTTTTAATGTGTACTCTTGTTTTGCAGGAACAGTAACTCAAGTGAGAGGAGCTTAAAAAAAATTGTCCAAACTAATCATGTGTTTATTTCTTATAATCCTTTTCTAAAAAAATATTTATTTTATTTATTTATTTATTTTCAAGCAGAGGAGGACAGTGAGAAAACAGTCATATGGGGGGGGGGGGGTCTAGCAGTTGCAAACAAACTACAGATACATTAGCCAGTCTGTGCATCTGATGTTATGTGTGTAATGGAGTGAATTGAACTGGGTCATTAGGCTTTGTAGACAAGCACCTTAACTGATGAGCCACTTCTCTACCCCATTTTTTTGTTTGTTTTGTTTTTCAAGGTCACACTCTAGCTCAGGCTGACCTGGAATTCACTATGTAGTCTCAGGGTGGCCTCAAATTCATGGCAATCCTCTATCTCTGACTCCCGAGTGCCTGTGAGGCCTAAGGACCCGGTTCGAGGCTCGGTTCCCCAGGTCCCACATTAGCCAGATGCACAAGGGGGTACACGTGTCTGGAGTTCGTTTGCAGAGGCTGGAAGCCCTGGCGCACCCATTCTCTCTTTTTCCCTCTATCTGTCTTTCTCTCTGTGTCTGTCGCTCTCAAATAAATAAATAAATAATAATAAAATAAATTTATATAATATATATATATATATATATATATATATATACATACATACACACACACATACACACACACATACATATATATATACAGAAACCACAGCCTATGTATGTATGTGTTATGGACACTAAAATACATACAAAAACTACAACCTGTTACCTGTCCAGGTTAAGTACATGGTATCTGAAGTACCAGAAGTAGAAAAGTTTCAGATTTTGGATTTTTGTATCATGGATGCTTACATGTATAGTTTTTAAAAAGTCTTATTAGCTTATATGACTTCCAGTGCTTTTAAAATTACATATGCAATGTTACATTTATTGTTTAAAAAATCTGACTTAAATAAACAACCCATGGCCAGATTAAATAGTAGGTTATTCTTATTTAAAATGTGCTTTTATACTTACAGATATGTTCTGATTTAAGACTACAGTTCTCACATTACAAAAAAAAAAAGCTTATACACTTATTTTTCAATAGGAGAAAAAAAGACTAACAGGCATTGTGACAAACTCTCAGTGTTTTCAATGACCACAAATGAAACTGAGAGTCCTAATGAGCAACTTGGCAGAATGCCACCACTTCACATGAAGGCTCTGCAAACAAAGCTACCATGGAGCACTGTGCAGAAAAAGGTTGGCTTTCCTTCAGTGAAAGACAGTTTCAAGGCTTGAAACACTAGAGTGAAATCATCGGGATCCAAGACCACATACTTCTCTCAACGTATGTCTAGAGCATGTAGGAAGCTGCATGGATCTGGAAGTACGTATGGAAAAGGACTTAATCTACTGTCCTCAAGTAGCACCCTTCAGTTCTCAAAGTAGTGTCTGCTGCTGAGCTCCTTACTGTAATTGATGGCCATTGGAATTTTCCAGAAGTGGCAAAGCAAACAATTAGGCTTCAGACTTAACTCTTCGAGAAAGTTTTCCAATTTTTCTTCTAGCTATGTGAGTTATTAATTCAGTCATTATGAAATCAGATCATATTGAGTGATGGCTACCTATCAAGGTAGAGCAACATTATAAAAAAAGAGACTTCATGATAGTGGCAGAAAGAAGAAAAATCACATACTTGTAATATAAATATAAATCAAAGACCTCAGTGAGTATAAATCCAAAGAAAAAGTAGCATTATGAGGGCCTGAAATAGGGAGCCAAAGATCTACTTGGTTGGCTTTGCATAAGTATGAGAGCAATTATAGTGACAGGCTCATATTCAACAAGAATCTGTTACACATGCATATATAAACTCTACACAACACATGTTTATGGAAATATGCAATGTTGGAAACACAGCTTGAGCAATACGGGGCCTAAAGACTGCTGTGTGACACAATGAATGGCATGCATGTTCACTCACTCACATCTAACAGGTAACACAGAATGCACATTCAGATAGTTCAGGAAACACGAATCTAGACCCAAACGGCAATGGTACCATAAAATTCTTCATCCTAAAAGGCAGACCACAAGTGATATAGGAAGATACTTGTTCCACACTCCCTGTTTGGATTCTTCATTGTGGCATAGTGTATTCATTTACCAAAACCTTTCATCTTTAATCTAATCATTACTTTCATCTTTAACAGTCAATAATTCTATCAACAAAACAGAAAAGCATGGAAAAGTAGTTTACACAGTACTCTTTTCAACGACCAACTAATGTTCTCTAGGCAGTACCTGACATTTATGAGGAGACGTGTGAAATTAGACAAACAAAAACTTGTATTTCTTTCATTTTGTGCAAGTCACCAAACATAAAGTGAGGTAGGTTTTATCACAATTGGCTTCAGAAGCTTTCTGGGGCCACACCTAGAAAAGTAGGGCAGATTCTTCTTCCCCAATGCAGCCTGGAGGTAAGGTGCGTACACCCAGCCATTCCAAGCAGAGAGACAGATATTTTACTTAGTTTAGTTATCTGTCAGAAAATACCTTGGGATCATCAGGCTTCATTCTTTCAGAGGTCTGAGTTAAAGTTCAGTCACTGAACAAGGGAATTTTGTTAAGCACCAACGGAATAATGAAAATAACATGGATTAGTTACTTTCCTTTTGCCAGCATCAAGTAAACTAGAGATGTGCTCAAATTCAGACTGAATGCTTAAAAATGCCAGTTACTTTCTTGGAAATATATTGGAAACATTCCTAATCTGTATAATGCAATTAAGAATTTACATAAACATGAGTCTCTAGCAACACCTATGAATAAAAAGGAAATCCAAGCACTGCTATGTACAAACATACCAGAAAGAGAAAGTTTTCAAATATTATCACCCCAAATATCCTGAGTTGTACAAGAATGTGTCAGCCAATTATGGAGTAAAACTGACTTGTAGATAATCATTTCTGATAGTTCACTTCTGAAGCTATGATTACTTACTATGCTGCAGAATCATTAAGCTGGTACTCTCGGGATCTGTTGAAACAGGCTTGAACACCACTATCTTTCCACAATCTCTTTATAACCCCGGCGAGCTCTACGGTCATAAAGCCTTCTTCTGCAGCTCCAGCAAGTACAAAGAGTTGGCGAGCATCATCCTGAACACCCAAAGACCAGTTTTTTAAAGAGGAAAAAGGAGAAAATTAGATTAAAAGCACAAAAGGTGAGATTAGAGGGAAAAAATGTAATGGTGAATTTCTTTTATATTTTTTATACAAGTGTCATAAACTGGTCCTTCTCTAAATCCCCACCCCCCCAAAAAAAAATGGTTTAAAAAAAAGAACAAAATCGTACGTAAAGGCTTTGCAGTATGTGCAGTATTAATGAACCTATTGAGGCACCAGAAACTGGGAGCAATGACTGACGTTGCAGTGTATGAAGGGCATCTTAAACATCAACTGACAGTTCACTTTGTACAAGATACTCATCTTAGAGAAAATAGAGGAAGAACCTATGGCTTGCTCCTCAGACCTCAAGTGTTTTTCATCTAAGAAGCAAGGCATCATTAAAAATTAGCTTAAGAAAGAATTTATTGAACATCAAAATTCCAATATGATCAACAGATTTTTTCAGAGAAGGTGTAAGTTGATGTGGAATAATCAACAACAGACTCACAGAATTCTTAGAAGCTTTGAAATACAATCACATTAATCATGTAATATAATATATATTATATATCATACATATAAGGCATTACACATCTAATACATATTTAAAGTGACGAGCAAGCAGCCAGGAGCAGGTGATTGATAAGTAGGGCACAGAAAAAATAAGCTCAACTTTGGAATAGATACATCCATGATAAAAGCAATGATGGCATGCAAAAACTTTCTAAAAGAAAGAATCCTATGGGCAAGTTAACTCAGTCTTGCTAAAGTACTGAGGCTATTAAACAGTTTTCAGCCACTAGTCATCAACCACTTCCAGTCAGTGATATAAAAGAGATCTGTAGGGCTGGAGAGAGGGCTTAGCGGTTAAGCGCTTGCCTGTGAAGCCAAAGGACCCCAGTTTGAGGCTCGGTTCCCCAGGTCCCACGTTAGCCAGATGCACAAGGGGGCGCTCGAGTTTGGTGTTCGTTTGCAGAGGCTGGAAGCCCTGGCGCACCCATTCTCTCTCTATCCCTCTATCTGTCTTTCTCTCTGTGTCTGTCGCTCTCAAATAAATAAATAAATAAATAATTTAAAAAAAAAGAGATCTGTAACTCAGCCACTGAATGAAATTTAATTTTCTAGTAACTACTAAAAAACAAATACAAACAAAAAAAAAAAAAACCTGAAAACAGAAAGAGCCAGGTAAATTTCACTTATTATGAGATGATAGTTCATATGCATGCTATACATGCTGAGTCTTAAAAATCTGGTGGTAGTTTAGGATATCTTAATTCAGAATAGAACCATACTTTTACTATTTAAAAGCACATATGGGTAATATTTACCATCCCCGTTAGCATATTCCATATGATAGCCTTCAGGTAGTAGAAGGGAGGGAGGAAGGGAATGAGGTGGTAGATGACAAGTTACTACTTTAAAGAGGTTCTCTTTAGTTTGAGATATGTGCATGTGCCTACTGGACAGATAATCCCTCTTCTTTAACAGCATTCTTCCAAAATACAGTTGCTCTCAATTCTTCAGACTAGAGATATTTTTTTAAAAAAAATCACATCCATTCTGAAGTAGTATAGTTGTTTTCTTGTTATCATTCCCTAAAATTACAGTGTAACAAGTAGTTACTTTCTAGTTAGGTATCATCAGTAATCTAAAAATTATTTATAGTACACAGGAAATATGTATAAAGATTCTATGCATATACTCTGCCAGTTTTTTCCATTTGCAGGGGGCAGAGATTATATAGCTCAGACTGTATTACTACATTTATGAATCTGAGGAAACTGCATTTTACTCCATGGCTTATAATGCCAACTGTAGAAAGGAAGATGTGTGTGATGACGCAAGCTAACAGTGCACTAGCTGGTAACATAAACTCATCCTGATGCCCATTTGTGAAACATTTTCTTTTCAGCTGCAACTCATGAAAAATAATGAAGTCATTCAGCATGGGAACATATTATTCAAGCATATGTTTCCCTCTTCAGTAAATCACAAGAAAAATAATGCATACAAGCAAGTACCTCATGTACTATATCCTTAGCAAACCCCACATATCATGGTTTCAAGTCATCCTTAGCAACATTAGCCCAATTCTAATACATAATCATACCACTTTCTAGATAATTATCTGTGCATAAAAAGTGTTGGCCACTTATATTTATTGAACTATATCAAGCAATTTCTATATTCAGAAATTTACATTTTACTCAAGTAGGTTTTTAAATAAAATTCTGTTATGATATATTCATTTACAATTAATTCCAGGATGGGTCATCAGATCCCAGTGTTTTCACACTTTCTAGGAACATGTCCTAAAGAAAAGGCAGAGGGACTTTCAAAGGTGTATTTTTAAACTGTAATGTCTATGGCATTCAAAACTCTCTTCTATTTTTTAGAAGCCACATATAAGTGAGATCATAAAGTATTTTTTTCTTTCTGTGTCTGATTTATTTCCCCTGGTATAATGTTTTTAGTATTTAAAAGTGGTAAAATTTACAGATAGAAAATTAAACAATGGTTCCAGGGGCTAGGACAAGAAGAAACAGGAAATGTAGTCCAAAAAACACAAAGAAAAAAAGGTAGCCTAAAGAAGTAAATGGTCTAATGGACAACAAAAGTTCCCATAAATGAAGTTGTATGTTACTGGAGAAATTTTTGTTAAGTGAACTTTCACCTGTTCTTATCATACACACAAAAGTGATTATGTGTGATGAAGGATATGTCAATTTGTTTCACTTATGTAACTATTTTATCATCCATAGGTATCTCATGACTTCAAACTGTAAACCTCAAATATATACAATAAAATTCACTTTAAAAAAGTCTATTCTTCACAAAATGTAAAAGAGCTTATTATTAAAAATTAATTGGAAGTCTGGCAGGGTGCATTGGAACACACTGGCAATCTAGCACTTGAGAGGCTGAGACAGGAGGATCGCAAGTTCTAGGGCTACAGAATGAAGTTAGTTCCAGCTTGAACTACTTTTAAGACCCTATCTCTGGGAAATCCATTTGCATGTCATTAGTTGTACATTTAGATTTGCTTTGGGGCACATAATGTGAGCATAAGATACTGTAGGATTTCCATTCTTCTGTTTGAACAAAAAGAATACAAGACTAAGATGGGTTAAGCTTAAAGTTCCACAGCCAGTCACTAGCCATCATATAAGCTAGCAATGTCTGAAACATGTAGAAGGCAGAAAGGACAGTGATCACTGATGCCTGGAAGCTAATCAGTGAAGCAGTTCATGGGGCCTCTGATGATGTTAAAAAGGAGGGGCTTTAGAGTATAGCTCAGAGTAAGACCAAATTTAGTCCCTAGTAATTTCCCAATAAGCTGCCTCCCAAAAGATAGAACAAATTATCTGAAAGGTAATTATGTTAGATTAGCAAGGAAAAGAAATGGATATAGCAAAGTTAAAATGTGTGAAGATGACTTGAGAGTGTAAACTGCAGTTCATACAAATGTTTGCTTTGGGAAGCAGGGAAGGGGTCACTGTATGGTATTCTGTTAGGGACAAATAGCAGGTTTCTCCAGTGGTGGCCAGGGAACACCTAGCATATATATGCTTACTTAATAGTGTTCATTTTATATGAAACTCTCACCCACTAACAGAACGCACAAAAGTATACCCAGCAGAGGGAAGAAAAGATTGAGAGTCCATCATGGGACTCTTCTGAAATATGAAGGATCATAAAAGCCTGCTGTGCACACAGCAGAAAATGGTGCATTCCTAAGGCCAAAGCTATCAGGTTTCAATTCAAAATCAGGAATAGTTTATCAAAGCAACCTTAAATACTGAGAACCTGAGGGGAAACATAACGACATGACTAATTATAATACAGCAGATATAATTTAAATATGAGAAAACATCCAAAGTGCTTCTAAAATACAGAGTAAATGAAGCCAGGCATGGTGGTTCATGCCTTTGATCCCAGCACTCGGGAGGCAGAGATAGGAGGATCGCCGAGAGTTCGAGGCCACCCTGAGACTACATAGTGTATTCCAGGTCAGCCTGAGCTAGGGTGAGACCCTACCTCAAATAAATAAATAAATAAATAAATAAATAAATAAATAAATAAATAAATAAATAAATAAATTAAAAAAATACAGAGTAAATGACATGATAAATATGTTCTAAAAATAGTGGTATCTTTGAATTGGAGCCATAAGAGTAATAATATGCTGATGTCATGATAGACATCCTTTCTTTCAATGGTTATGCATTAATAGAATTGGCCAATGAGAGTTTAAACTGTGTATCATCATATGTTCACCCTACCACATGTCTACAGCATGTATTACTACATCTATGAATCTGAGGAAACTGCATTACTCTTACCAAAGTTAGTGCATCTTTAAGGAATTTACTCTATTGCTTATAATGCCAACTGTAGATGTTGAAGGGTTGCTTGAAGAAATATGAAAGCGAAACACATTTGTCTCTAACATTAAAAGTAAACATGACTTTAGGCAAGAAAATGTACATTGTTTATATTGTCCCCTATAAGACTATTTAAAATGAAGAGAAAGCTTGCAAATAAAATAATCTACGTCAATTTTTCATTGCAGACAGCAAAAAATTTTGACTAAACTGTAGTATCACATGAAGCATAGGTTGCATTATATTAAGAAGTACCAATAGGGCTGGAGAGATGGCTTAGTGGTTAAGAGCTTGCCTGTGAAGCCTAAGGACCCCGGTTCGAGGCTCGGTTCCCCAGGTCCCACGTTAGCCAGATGCACAAGGGGGCGCACGCGTCTGGAGTTCGTTTGCAGAGGCTGGAAGCCCTGGCGCGCCCATTCTCTCTCTCGCCCTCTATCTTGTCTTTCTCTCTGTGTCTGTTGCTCTCAAATAAATAAATAAATATTTTTTTTAAAAAAGAAGTACCAATAAACACAAAATCCCACAAAAGTAACTTTTATGTATATTTGCAATTATAAATACACATTAAGTTTAACAAAATCAATAAATAGAGACATTTGTATAATCTGTAACCTGTATAGATATTAGAACCTACTGTCAGCAGAGATGAAGAAATATATAATAAAAGTGCACTGAGCTAAGAAATCATACTACCCTTCTTAGAAGCATATAGTACATTTCAAATATTAGTATCATTTATATATAGGAATTTCTCAGCATCAAAGCATTATAAAATAAAAACCTCTTCATCTTATGCTCTAACATAAACCAAACAACTCTTATAAATCACTCAAATAATCACCTGGGAAATAATGGAAACAAAACACCTTAGGGACATTTTGAAAAAGAGATCTGGAGAGCTGGAATTACCAGAAATTAAAAGATTTTAATAAATAGAACAGTCTGGGTTCAATGCAGACCAGCCAGAAAGAATTCCAAGCACTAATACATTATATAAGAGAAAATCAATTAACAGAAGAAATTAATACAGAAAGTTGTAAATTCTATTAATTTCTGAAACTAAGCCCAAATTATCTTTTTATTTTATTTATCTTTTACTTTTTAAATTTTATTTATTTGAGAAAGCAAGAGAGGGAAAGAGGGGGAGAGCAAGAGCAAAAGAAAGAAAGAGAGAGAAAGAGAGGGAGAGAGAGAGAAAGGGAGGGTGCACCAGAGCCTCTAGCCACTGCAAATGAACTTCAGATGTATGTGCCACCTTGGGCATGTGGGTTACGTGGGTCATGGGGAATTGAACAGAGGTCCTTTGGTTTTGCAGGCAAACGAATTACCTGCTAAGCCATCTCTCCAGCCCCCAAATTATCTTTTGTTGTTGTTGTTTGTTTGAAGTTTTTGGTAAAGCATAAAATTACATAAGTAAAGAAGGATTACAAAGAATGAAAGAGGCAGAAAGGAGAAATGGTTTGAAATGCTGTCCTTTGTGGGTATGCCATGGTCATACACTCATACACTCACAGTAGCTGCGTACACCTGTGCAAGACCTGCAAAAGACTGGGCCCGTCAATAATCTGTCAATGGAGGAGGGGGACTCATGAGCTCCACTGCACGCCTAGGAGTTACTTGCATTCAATGGTTGTTGACAAAAACATCCATTTCAATAAGATAGTGACTGGTAAATTGCCCTTGCTCCAGTATATAACCCTCCACCCACTGTCATGCAAGCAACCGTAATTAAACTCAATGGGACACACACATACACACAAGACATAAACAACAGCTGAGAGACGGACCCTCGTTGGAAAGAAGGGGTTTAATGGGAAAGGGCAAGAGAAAAAAATGGGAGTGAATATGATCAATATGTATTATATGCACATATAAAATTTGTCAAAATGTAACTTAGAAAGAGAATAATAGCATTCCTTCATAGAAAAACATGAAAACCAAATGACTTCTTATAAAGCTGCTTGCATTGTGCCTTTAATATGTCCCAAAATACAGGCTACAAACTGTTCAGTCTTGCAGCCACTATAAGATCTGAATTCAGAGTGCCAGGTATGTGATAAACATTGTTTTTTTTTAAGAGAAGATTTTACTCTTCGCCAGGTGTGGTGGTACATGCCTTTTAATCCCAGCACTAGGGAGGCAGAGGCAGGATGATTGCTTTGAGTTTGAGGCCACTCTGAGACTACATAGTGAATTCCAGGTCAGCTGGGCTAGACTGAGACCCTACCTTGAAAAAAAAAAACAAAAAGAATGAAGGAGATTTTGCTCTACACATAGGCTGACCTCAAACTCACAGAAATCCTTTGCCTTAGTCTCTCAAAGTGCTAGAACTCAGGTCTGAGGCAACAGACTCAGCTTGGATATGTGAATTTCAAGCTTTCAACTACCATAATTGAAATCTGTTCAAAGTAGAATTTCTGTTCACTTTTTCTCCTTAATCTAAGTGTGGATTCCTTCTGTGCAGTCCCTTTAAAGAAAGACTTAATAGCTTAGAGCTATTAACATTTCCAAGATTTCAAGATAATTTTTAATAATTCATACCATTCTTCTCAAATTTTCTTTCCTAAAAGATTACATTATATTCAGAATATTTTCCTTTATCTACTATTCATTCACTCTGTAATTTGTACATTTATCATTTATCCATTTAACAAGTACTTTGAATAGAATTAATAACTGATAAATACATTATTTAAGATGATCTTGTCCATAGTCTTCAAATTGTATATTTGATCTCAAGATTTCTTCATCCTCTTTATCTGCTACTTTGTATCCTTTGGCTTATACATCTTCATTTCATTCCACCCTATCCATGGACCCCTGGTAACTATTGTTTTGGTTTCTTTTTGTATACCTGACCTTGCATTTTTGATTCTATATGTAGTGATATTTCCTACTGCATGATCTTCTCCAGTGTTATACGTGTTGAAACTAGTAGTAGGAAGGATATTCTTTCTATACACACATACATATGGATACAACCATGTGGAGGCCAGAGGCTAATGTCAGGTATCTTTCTCCAGTGCTCTCCATCTACTTTGTGATATAATGTCTCTCCCTAAACCTTGAGCTCAACAATTTGTTTATATCCAACTAGCCATTCCAGCCACCCAGGAATTCTGTCTCTCTCTCTCCAGTGCTGGGATTGTAGGCATGCACCACCATGTCCAGCATTTACTGAGTGTTAGAGATACAACTTCAGGTTCTCATGCTTTTACCCACTGATCCATCTCCACAGACCCCGTAGGATATTTTTTTTTAAGGCTGAATAGTATTCCAGGGTGTGCATGTGTTAATGTGCCCATGTGCCAGATTTTCCTAATCCATTCATCCACTGACAGATAAATTGTTTCCCTGTCTGACCATTGTGAATACTAAACCATCCAACATGGGAGTGTGGATGTCTTTTGTGAGGTGATGATTTCAGCTCTTTAAAACTTATGTCCAGAAAAGGGATTGCTAGGTGATATGACAGCTCTATTTTTAATTTCTCTGGGAATCTCTATACTGTTTTTCCACATTCTTACCCACAGTGTATTGGAGTTTCTTGTTCTCTCCAGCTTCATGAACACTTGCTATCTCTCACCTTTTTAATAACAAGAGGACTATGATTTAAAAAGTTAGGGATTTTTATTAAATAAGATTGTAACAGCTCCTCAAACAGGAAAAAAGGAGACTATGACTATATAGATATGATTAGTTTCACTAACAGTAGACATTTTACTATCTATACTCAGCCCATAATATGTTTTAAAACTCAAATATGCACAATGAAACTTTTATTTTTAAAAGGATCTTGAAATCTATGTAGACATTTTAATCATACTAAGCTTGGGAATTTTGTTTAAACAGAAAAACTGAACACATTATTGGGGCCTAATTAACTAAGAAAAATTAAAGTTCCTCACAAACAAGTTAACATTTATTTTACTGGTTTTTGAGGTATATTTAATTTTGTTGCTTTCATGCTAAGCATTAAAAGATAAACCTAACAGACACTAGGACAGAGTCTCACAGTATTAGTAGGGAAATAGCTCACAGACACATCAGATTCACAGAAACACAAAGCAACCATGAAACAAGCAATGACAGAAAATTAAGATAACAACTTTGTACAAGAAATATTAACAGGGCTGGAGAGATGGCTTAGCGGTTAAACGCTTGCCTGTGAAGCCTAAGGACCCCGGTTCAAGGCTCAGTTCCCCAGGTCCCACATTAGCCAGATGCACAAGGGGGCGCACGCGTCTGGAGTTCGTTTGCAGAGGCTGGAAGCCCTGGCGCGCCCATTCTCTCTCTCTCCCTCTATCTGTCCTTCTCTCTGTGTCTGTCACTCTCAAATAAATAAATAAATTTAAAAAAATTAAAAAAAAAAAGAAATATTAACAGCTAAGTGAGGGTTCAGTTAAAAGTCTCTGGTTGGGTATGAACAAATCGCAAATGATAAACTCGAAACATATAGGTTAAGCAATCAAACAGAAGTTGAAGAGAAGGGATATAAAGTGGCTTATGGATTGGAGCAGAGGTACTTCCAATCAAAACATGTTACTGGTCAGAGGAAGCCCCACACAGAGCCGTGATAACCACAAGGGGTTCTATGGCTGCCAATTTCTTTAGCACCAGCTAGCCTGTCTCCAAGTCCTGTTTGGCTGTGAAGTTCTGTATTTTTTTTAAGAGTAAATATCTTCCTGTTCTAAAGAGGAGCAATCTTTCATAACTGTTTTTACCATTCAAGATTAGGTTGTCATTTTAGTCTGTTCAGTACAATATGAATAATTAGATAATTTCATTTTACAACTTACAATGTTTTATTTATTTATTTATTTTTGTGATAGGGTCTTGCTCTGTAATCCTCGCTGGCCCGGTACTTAATATGTGGCCCAAAGTTGGCCTAAAACTTGTGGTAATTCTCCTGCCGTGGCCTTCTAAGTATCATATACTCAAACCTTTAAAACTGAGCCAAAAAACTATTCCTATTTTAAGCTATTTATCTCAAGCATTTTGTTACAGCAACAAGCTGAAGAACACAAAAGCCCAAATGCTATGATTTAGATACATAATGACCCCAAAGGCCCATGTGTTGATAGCTGGTCCCCCACTGGTGGCATGATTGAGAGGTGACTGGATCAAATTGATGATAAATTAAAAGATGAGTGAGCAGTTAGGAGAGGCCTAAACAGAGGAAGTAGGTCACTGGGCATTTGTCTTTGAAGGGTCTACCTTGCCTACAGCCCCTTTCTTTCTCTTTCTCCTGTCCATCAGACCCTCCACGTTTCAGCCTCACCTCTGCCATAGTGATGGAGTTAGCTAACAATAATTATTATTAGCTGACTGAGGCCTCTTAAACTGGGAGCCAACATACATCTTTCCACCTTTAACTGCTTTTACCAGGATATTTTGTCAGTGATGAAAAGTGAACAGCACCCCAAGTTATGCAGAAAATCCTGCAGTGATTGCTGAATTGGTGAGTGGTTAGTGAACGCACAGCAAAAGAGAGGAAATGATACTTCTCTAGATTGTCTTTCACTTAGTTCCAAGACTCGTGACTCACATCCAACCTCGACTCTTTGTACAGAATGTTCCTGATAACTGACCCACCTATGTTATGCAGTTGTGGTATTGTCACATGAGTAATTCATCAGGCCTATTCCACAAATCTGATGACTTACCGCCCGAGCTGAGTCACCAAAGTCAATCTTCAACCTCCCCATGGCCCTAATGATAGCAATGATGGACTGGATGGTGTTGCTGTACACCACTGCTTTATACTGCTTACACTCCTCTTCTGAATACCCCGCTTCATGGATAATTCTAAAAAGATGAAAGAAGACAGTTCATGTGACAGAAAGATACACATAGACAAAAATCACACTAAATGTTTAAACTCTACTTACTTCATCTGCTTCACAATTGTGCTTTTCCCAGATTCACCAGCACCTAGAAAATAAAATACAGGTTTCTAATTTCAACATTAGCACATAAGTATATCTACGTCCCAACCGCATGTGCACATGTGTGCATGCGCGCCCACACACACATACAAGCTCTTACAAAAGAGACACAGCAAAGAAAACATGAAGGGTGAAAAGGTATAAGAACCAAATGTACAAACAGAGTACTGCAGCTCACAATAATGTGTTCTTCTTAGGACTAACCTTTCTCCTTCTACCTAATCCTTCCTTCTACTTCCTCCTTTCTCTTTCCCCCCTTTTTCCTTTCCTGTTTCTTTTCCCCTTTACCTTTCTCTTTCCCTTTCCCTTTCTTCTTGCAATGAAGAATCAATCCTAAGGCCACACAAATGCAAGGCAAGTACTCTGCCAATGAACTCCAGCCCTGTATTCAAGATTCTTGGTAAATGAGTAGATTTTGGGCACAGGGAAAAAAAAGGGTAATTATGTAAAAGGAGGGATATGTGAATTTTTCACTATATATATAAAACATGTCAACATTATCCAATAAAACTTACCATAAACTTAAAACCGAAAACTATTGATTTCCAAACCCTGAAAAATTCCATTTGTATATAATGTTACAATACTTAATTTCAATAAATTCAACTGAAAAAAATGCTTCCACCTCAGGTGTATACTGTCTAAAGCATTAAAACATTTAATCTTCAGTTGGGAGTAGTGGTTCACTCCTGTAATCACAGCAGTAGAGAGGCTGAGATAGAAGGATTGCCATGAGTTAGAGGTTAGCCTGGACTATATAGTAACTTTTAGGCCAACCAGTGAAACTTTTATCTCAAAAAACAAAAATAAATATTAAAAGTGAAAATTTAGAGTATCACCATGAGTTCGAGACCACCCTGAGACTACATATTGAATTCCAGGTCAGCCTGGGCCAGAGTGAGACCCTACCTTGAAAAACAAAAACAAACAAACAAAAAGTTAAAATTTAACTCAATCTCCTATTGCACACTGAAGCATTACTGTGCTGATTTGATTCAGGTGTTCCCTATAAAAGTATATGTTCAGAATACTTGATCCCCAGTTAGTGTGTTGCTGGGAGAGGAATTATAGGTGTTATAGCCAGATCCCCTTGCCAGTGTTTGAAACACTCTCCTGCTGCTTGTCCACCAGCTCTTGTCCAGGAGGTGATGTCCACCTTCTGCTCATGCTAAGTTTTCCCAGCCATCATAGAGCTCGAATCTATAAGCCAAAATAAACCCTGTCCTCCCAAAAGCTGCTTTTGGTCAGGTGCTTTGTGCCAACAATGCACAGGTAACTACAACAACTATAAATTAGTTTTTTCAAGATTTTGCTCTTCATTGGAAGATATTTTAACTGCTCAGCCAATATCTTAACCTTCACTTTTGGCTCTTTTGATAATCAACAAGTCACATGAAGAAATTTTCAATAGTAAATATTAACAAAACTGTTTCTATGCAATGTATGTACAATCACCATGACTGAACAAAATACGGCCAACATGAATTACTACACAAAATGTAACTCTTCTGACAGAGTGTTCCCATCTTCCCTTGAAACATCAGAAACCCAAGATTTTCAAATGTCTCCTTTAGCCTTATCTATGCAGAGTTCCAGCATTACACCATCCTTATCTAGGGAACAACCTCTTTGATGTCCTTCCCCTTTCAGAGTAGCTGCCCTGTTCATAGTGAATGACATCAATCATCTATTTCTTGATTTCTTAACTGAGAGTATCTGAGCACATACCAATCTTTTCATGTTTTCTTTGGCCATGACCACATACTCAGAAGAAATTGAGTACTGCGTGAGAGTAGAGCCTGGGCTGTCATTAATTGGACCTTGTTTTCCCATTTTCATGAGGGTATTCATGCAGTGCTGTAGACTCAGCAATTTTGAAGACCACAAACCGCTGATCACACCCCAAATCTTCACAATGCCATTGTTCTTCCCCTTACCACACTGGTGATCCTCTATTAACCATCACATTTATCTCCTTTTGTCAACTCCTCCTGATGCTCCAGATGATTCCCACTGCCTCTCTTGTTTATATTTTTACTTGAATTCTCAGCAGCTATATTTTGCTACAAACACAGGCAACCAACTAGAAATGTAGTTAATCTTCTTTAAGTTATTTATGATTCATAGTTAGATGTGAAACATCTAGGCTTAATTATTCCTTTTGGCTTTTCCCTTTGCAGATACACACAAAGACACACACGTACACATGAACATCCTACAAGATATCTCAGCAGAGGTTGGAGTCAAATAGTCTATTTGAATGATCTAGGATGAAAGCTTTACTGGTGATTTGATATTCAAGAAAGGGCTACACAAGATACCCTCACATTAAGTAGAAAATCCAGCACTGAACAAACAACAGGGTATTCTTCATTTATAGACACACTTTGAAATCTTTTGGGGCAACTGCCAATAAAAACAATTTTTAAAAAACAGCCCATTATTTCTTAATCAACAACACTGTGCTAGGCTTAGTGAATCGCACAATGCCAAGCATTATGGCTAACACATTTCTACAATGCAGAGGCAGTAAACCTAGGTAACATAGGGATAGGCAGTTGGGGTGGGCATCGAAGACTACCATATATAAGAGGACATTCTGAATTTCTAGAATACTCCATGTAGAGTGAGAGCTGCCATGCTGTGACAGAACATGCTAAACAAGGGGTGACTACCCCAAGCGTGGAAAGCTTTGTTGATTAGCTTTCCACGGTCTATGCTGTCAGCCGACAACTCCAAAGCCAGAGAAAGGTTAAGTGATATGAGCCATTTGAGTTTGAGAGTCATGCAAGGAGAAAATCAGATAAAAAGAGTCATACTGACCTGAATGGCGCTACATATGCAAACATTAGAATTTTTAAACTTTAAGAAAAAGAAAAACTTTATGATGTTGCTATCTTTATATTTTAATTCATTTTTGACCCTTAAAATAAAACAGTGATATGAAACACTTAGTTAATTTTGCAATGAGTATGGGGACTATGTCTTGTGGTTCAAAAAGTCCTGAAATCTGTTTAACATTATAGACCAGAGACAGTTGTCCTGATTTCCATTTTCTTTACCAGTGATGAGGTACTTGAGAGGCAAAGACCTGGAAATATCTTAGCAATTTATGTAATTAGTTTTCACTTCCACACAGAGATTTAGCAAAATAAGTAAATAAAATACTGATGCCATATGGCAAAGGCTTCAACTTTCTAAATACTGATGTTCTTTCCCCTTACAGCATAGATGGAAGAGTTAAATGTTGTTCTCTAAAGCTGGGTCAAAACAGTCTCCTTCCAGAGGTTGTCTGGAAGCAAGATTAAAAATCAAACTAACAAAAACAAAACCCACACAGGGCTCATAAATAGGGAACAGGCAAACAAAAAGAAGTGGGGGGGGGGGGCCACATTTTCCCAGAAGTATAAGCCAGGCAGCTATTACTTCTCACTTACATTCAGAAATATAAAATATTCCCCATTTACCAACTGCAGCTGCAAGGAGAAATAAAAACATCCACGTGCAGCATATGCTGGTCAGACAAAAATCAAAGTGTGAGCATTCTGATCACAGGGTAAGTCAGGTCAAGGTGACAGTAGGTGAAGTAACATTCAACAAGCTGGTCACAGTGAAATACGGCTTCAGCGGATAGTGAGGAGGGTGAAGGACCTGTGCATATGGTTATGGGTTGTAGCGGGCCTAAGGATATGAAGCTAAAAGCTGCACACAGAGGGAGTCCTCCCTCAGGCCTCTTTTTAAGATGTGGCTGATGGAAAACTGCATCTCTAAGAGCACACACGGAGCACAGCATGTGTGTGAAGTGGAGTTTAGCAAAGCATGACTGCAGAAACAAATGCTGGCAGAGCAAAGGGGCAACAGACATGTGGAGAAGGCACTGTACTAGGGAGACCCAAAGGCAAGAACAACATCCTACTAATGGGACCTCTAAAAGAGAAGTGTGTAAAGTCAATCCAGTGGAGAACCTGAAAACATGTAAGGCCAAAGACAAGAACCACTACTGGCTAGATTCTTAACTCCTTGACCAGAAAAATGGAATTTAACACTATGTAAATAAGCAAATACATGTCTCTGCCCTTTCTTTTGGTAGATGGCTATATAGAAAATACTGATTTTTTTTTTTTTATTTTACTTTAGAGAGAGCAAGAGAGAGAGGGAGAGACAGAATTAGTGCCCAGGGTCTCAATCACTGCAATCAAATTCCAGATGCTTGTGTCTATTAGTGGGCATGTGAGACCTTGTGCTAGCCTCACCTTTTGTGTGTCTGGCTTACACGGGATCTGGAGAGTCGAACATGGGTCCTAAGGCTTTGCAGGCAAGCACCTTAACCACTAATCCATCTCTCCATTCCAAATGTTGAAAATTTTAATAATGGAAAAGTTTTAGAAACCAACAAAAATACCTGTGACCTTAGAAGAATAATCCTGTCCAATTTTCTGCTTAAGGTTATGTTTACAGTGCTTATTTCCTGGTTATGGACGGTCCAGTAGCACAAACAGCTCAGCTGTTAGTATGGTGATTTTGTCAAGTAACCATGTCTTAAATGCCTGAAATGACTACTGTCCTTTTAAGAAATCCTAATCGGGCTGGGGAGATGGCTTAGCGGTTAAGCGTTTGCCTGTGAAGCCTAAGGACCCCGGTTCGAGGCTCGGTTCCCCAGGCCCCACGTTAGCCAGATGCACAAGGGGGTGCATGCGTCTGGAGTTCATTTGCAGAGGCTGGAAGCCCTGGCGCGCCCATTCTCTCTCTCTCCCTCTATCTGTCTTTCTCTCTGTGTCTGTCACTCTGAAATAAATAAAAATTTAAAAAAAAAAAAGAAATCCTAATCATCTAAAATTTAAGAATGTTAAATGTTTACCTTCAGTAAAACTAAATTAAAATTCAAAATACAATGGAATGAATGTCAACTGCAGGTACATTTAAGTCACTTCTGTTTCAAATTGGTACAGTAATATTAACAAGATAAAGAAGTTTCATTTCCAATAAACAAAAATAGAGTAAGGGCAAACATAAATTAAATATGAAGATGTCTGCCTCCCTGTTAAAAGTAAGGAGGAAAGATTTCCCACCCTTCTTTTCCTTACAGCATTTATACTAGAAAAATTGTTGGAAGTGATCTGCTTCTCTTTGCAATGTCTAAATATTCTTTAGAAAACTAAAGAGGCCCTTTGCCAGTCTGATGACTGGAATGTCTTCCTCAAGAAATGGAAATTATGTTTCTGAAAAGCAGACATCCAGGTGATATGCCCCTAACGCTACTCTGTGAGAGGGGAGGAGCCTAATTCCTCCTCAAGCCTAACATCTTGAGTCAAGTTTATTTCTCCTCTAGGTAGGGCTACCTGGCTAACGTGGATGGTCATTCCAATGCCCACAGTACAGTTCGGATGGACTATGTGTGAGAAGAGGGTCTGTGGAGGAGTCCTACTACCTAAGGACTCAGCCACTACTCATCTTTTGAACTTGCATGTCATCAACAGCATCAGCCTGGTTGGTAAGGTGCGAAACCATTTTCTGTCTTTACAATCTTACAGCAGACTGCTTAGGATATGCAGCACAGTATACTTTGGTTTAATGAGTTGAGAGATTTTGCTTTTAGTTACAATTCTCCAAAATGAATAATCTATAATCATTTATATTTAACTACAAGAAGATACCATGTAAAATGCATGGCATTCTAATATGTAAAAATAATTTGATTACCATAAACACAAATATCTAAATATTCACTTTCTCCAATCATAAAACTATTTGTCAAACCATCCATGCCTAAGACAAATGTCATACTGTCACAATGAAGAGTGCAGACAGAAGAAGCAAAATCAGCATGCCCATGAGCTATGCACATGTCTGATGCAGCCTTTCTACAGCGGTCCATATATATCATCACTTTGTAGACAGGTAAGTAGATAACAAAAATATGGTGAAGATGTATGTGTGACGTCTGCTGAGAGATCTTAAATGTCTTCAATATGAAAATAGAGTATGTAAAAGTGGTATAAGGTGACAGAAATGTTAATTAGCTGAATTTAACCATTAACACAAGCATATGTTAAAATATAAAATTCAACATTGTGAATATACATCTGCATCTCTACTTCATTGTATGTAGATAGTATATGCTTATAAAAACAATAGAACCAACCCTACGGACACCTTAATTTCAGAGCTTTAGCATCCAGAACTGAATGAATGTAGCTACATGGTTTAAAAAAAAAGAATGTACATTGAAAGACAGTATATACTAGTATTAATAAATACTATGATAGAAAAGGTAACCAATATCTTTTGTTTTGTTTTGTTTTTTGTTTTCAAGGTAGGGTCTCACTATGGTCCAGGCTGACCTGGAATTAACTCTGTCATCTCAGGGTGGCCTTGAACTCATGGCAATCCTCCTACCTCTGCCTCCCTAGTGCTGGGATTAAAAGTGTGTGCCACCACGCCTGGCACCAATATCTTATAGACATGTAATTTTGAAAATAGCATCCCAGACTTTCTCCTCCATATTCATGGGTCACTCAACACTTATAATTTTATCATCACACAACTGACTACAACCTCAGAAGAAACAGCCCATGTTTTGCATCACTGTATTCTCAGAACATACTGCTATACTTAGCACACCAGCAGCTCAATAGACATTAGTTTACTGGCTAGAAGGGGAAGAAGCATTTCATAGAGAATATATGAACTATGGGAGAATTCTGTGTGATGGAAGCTTATGATGGTAAACTCAGAAAGGTCCTCTCCTTTCTTTGTACTAAGAGTAGTGGCTGAGGGGCTGGAGAGATGGTACAGCAGTTAAGGCACTTGCATGCAAAGCTTAACGACCAGGGTTTGATTCCCCAGTACCCATGTAAAGCCAGATAATCAAAGGGGAGCATCAATCTGAAGTTTGATTGCAGTGGGTAAAGGCCTGGCATGCTCATTCTCTGTCTCTTACTGTCTGCACTCTCTGTCTTTACCAGCTTGCAAATATATAAATAACAAAAACTAAAATAAAAATAAATAGTAGCTGAGGAGGTGGGAATGCAGAGCTTAGTGCAGAGTACTTTCCTTCCATGCTGGAGTAGTCCCTGAATTTGATGCCAGCAAAATGATATTAAACATGCAAAAATATGAGAGCATGTCTATCTAGAATAATCCACATTGCTACTATGCTCATCAAAGTCTTACCAACTGTGTGTGAAAGAAATACAGTCATGTGCCTTCTCTTTCCTGCCCCTATATATAAGAGATATGCTTATGGACTTGTTCTACCACATGTGTAAGACAGTGTTCAGAAGACAGTAGAGCAAAGACAAGGCAGAAGCTTGGGTCTCTGAATGACTGTGAGGCAGAACACCCCGACATTACTTAAGCTTAGATTTCAGTATGGATGAGACAAACAGTTCCTTTGACTAGTGCTTTAATAATGCTTTTTTAAGTTTGCCAAAACCTATGCATGTAAAGGGAAAGACAAACTACAAAACAGAGAAATATTTATAATCAGTGAACATCAAAACATGGATTTCTTTGCTATGACATCAACTGATAGCAAAAAATACCAATATTAACAAGGTATAGGAGTTGATAAAGAATCCTGCAATAATAATAGTAATCACTTGCTTTCTAAGGACTCCAAATAAGTTCAACCATGTAGCAAATATTTATACAGTAGCTACTGTATGCCAGGTACTACTCTAAATACTAGGAGTAGTATTCTAAAAGAACAAATAGCACAACTCACAAAAAACACTGAGGGCTGGAGGGATGGCTTAGCAGTTAACCACTTGCCTGTTAAGCCTAAGGACCCCGGTTCAAGGCTAAATTCCCCAGAACCCATGTGAGCCAGATGTACAAGGGGGCACACGTGTCTGGAGTTCGTGTGCAGTGGCTGGAGGCTCTGGCATGCTCATTCTTTCTCTCTCAATATGTCTCTTTCTCTCTGTGTCTGTCGCTCTCAAATAAATAAAAATAAACAAAAAAATTTTTTAAAGTACTCACTGAGAAAAAACAAGCAATCATAAAAATTTTAAACTATACATACACACACACATATATTTGCAATAAGAAACCTACATAACAATACACTGAAATAATGTGTTTTCTGAATTTTTGTACTGCACATAAGACTGAATCAAAACTATGTAATTTATTTAGAAAAAATCAGTGGCATCTCTCCCATAATGAAAGTTGAATAAAATCATTCTTTTTTTTAAATTTTTTTTGTTCATTATTTATTTATTTATTTGAGACCGACAGACATAGAGAGAAAGACAGATGGAGGAAGAGAGAGAGAATGGGCACGCCAGGGCTTCCAGCCACTGCTAATGAACTCCAGACGCATGTGCCCCCTTGTGCATCTGGCTAACGTGGGACCTGGGGAACCGAGCCTCGAACCGGGGTCCTTAGGCTTCACAGTCAAGTGCTTAACCACTAAGCTATCTCTCCAGCCCAAAATCAGTCTTTTTAAAGTCATTTTCATCTACTCACCTTCCTATCTCATCACGCATGCACATAAATATGAAACTGTAGTCATAGCAAGTTATTGTTATTCTCAAAAGTTACATGATTATCGTTGCCCCCATTAATCTCCTACATTCTTTCCCACATTGGGTCCCCTTCCAATCTGGGCATTTAAAAGGCCCATGGCATGTCTAAGCAGGGGAGGGGGGAGGGCAGAGCTCGGGGTTCATTTTACTCAAACAATGCTCCTCTCATTGTCAATGTCTACGTTAACTGAGCTGACAGACACTGAGTTGGGACATGGCCCTATATGGTAGAAGGAGGGGGAATTTCAATTTTTTGAACATTTTGTCGCTTTTCCTATGTAGCAAGAATTGGTCTGATTTTAGACTAAATTCAAGAATTTCCTTCTACATGCAAGCAATAATGTGAATTAAGTCTTGTGACCTTCACTATTCAAACATACATAATGAGTTTTTAAGCATATTTGGAAAGGGACATGAATATTGTACTTTTGCTTTTCCATCTTCATGAGATGGCTTCAATCTCAGATATGAGGCAATTCCACTTTTATATGTGCCTGGCCAGGAGTGGGATAGACAATGTAGGGAATGCCTTTTTCTTATGAAAGCACAATGCAAAGGTTGCCATTAATTCTACTCACAACACTGAGGCCAGAACCTAGTCACCAGTTACATTACATTATCTAGATAGTAAGGGACAGTGGATACTCAGGGATGACCAGAAGTCTCTACTGCAGTCCATAAATCTATCCTTTCTTCCCTTGCCCACTGTCCCAGCAGTCTTTTTTTTTAAAAAGATCAAATAAATAGCATACAAGTCAACAGATACAAAATTTAAGACATACAGTATTTCTACATAGTTTTCATTTGAAAACTAAGTTGACTGCCTTAGAAGAAATGAGGATTAAGTAACTTTTAAAAAATCTTGTATTAAAGTAGGTAAGGTTGAGAAAATTGCAATTCGACAGGGAAAAAACTTTAACATTTTGAATGACTTCATTCCAATTGCTTGTGTTTATACTCTCACTCTCTTGAAAGAAAAGTACATTTTGGATATGTGGGGGGGGGGGTCTAAAATCTAATAAGTGAATCATGCTTTCAAAAATGCCTGGATCGGGCTGGAGAGATGGCTTAGCGGTTAAGCGCTTGCCTGTGAAGCCTAAGGACCCCGGTAAAAGGCTCGGTTCCCCAGGTCCCACATTAGCCAGATGCACAAGGGGGCGCACGCGTCTGGAGTTCGTTTGCAGTGGCTGGAAGCCCTGGCACATCCATTCTCTCTCTCTCCCTCTATCTGTCTTTCTCTCTGTGTCTGTCGCTCTCAAATAAATAAATTAAAAATTAAAAAAAAATTCCTGGATCTACATAAAGATCTCTGGAAAACAGTGTTCTTACTTGTTTTACACTAAAATAAAATCAAAGGTATGTTTTTTTTTTTGTATATTTTAGGTGTTACCTTTAAGACATTTTGTTATTGACAGGTAACTCTGATCCCACTAGTGAAGAGGAAACTTCCCTCTGCAAATGAACACAATTATCTCCATTTCCTCTCATAACTGTCCTAAGATGCCTAGCTTTTTACGGAAAATCTCTGCACAAGGCACTACACACACACACACACACACACACACACACACACACACACACACACACAAAGAATAAATAAATAAAAAATAAAGTTCCAAATGCCTATCAGCTTCTATTCAATTAACTCAGACAGGACATTACAGCACTCTGCATCTAAGACTATGTTAAAAAATTCAGCCAGGGCTGGAGAGATGGCGTAGTGGTTAAGCGCTTGCCTGTGAAGCCTAAGGACCCCGGTTCGAGGCTCGGTTCCCCAGGTCCCACGTTAGCCAGATGCACAAGGGGGCGCATGCGTCTGGAGTTCGTTTGCAGAGGCTGGAAGCCCTGGCGCGCCCATTCTCTCTCTCTCTCCCTCTACCTGTCTTTCTCTCTGTGTCTGTCGCTCTCAAATAAATAAATAAATAAATAAAATTAAAAAAAAATTCAGCCAAAGTTGGGCTGGAGAGGTGGCTTAGCAGTTAAGCGCTTGCCTGTGAAGCCTAAGGACCCCAGTTCAAGTCTTGGCTCCCCAGGATCCACGTTAGCCAGATGCACAAGGGGGCACATGTGTCTGGAGTTCATTTGCAGTGGCTGGAGGCACTGGCGAGCCCATTCTCTCTCTCTCTCTCTCTCTCTCTCTCTCTTTCCCTCTTTCTCTCTCTGTCTGTCACTCTCAAATAAATAAATAAAAATAAAATATTTTTTTAAAAAATTCAGCCAAAGTTGAATAAAGGGTAGGTCTTCTAATTCTCTGAAGTTCAGTGTAGACTTTGAGATAGCCATGCAAATGAGCAATTATAATACGTGTTTCTTCATTCAAAAAAACTGGAGGAAGCATCTTCTATATAACAGGTACAATGTTAAACACGAAGGAAAGAACCCACAGACATAAGGCTTGTGTTCCTTGGCTCACTACAGGAGGAGAACAGGTGGCAAGAAGCACTTCCTGTGTGGTAATGGTTTATATAAAATACTATCACCTGCTATTAACATAGCTCATCAACAAATTAATATACATATAACTCAAAAATAAGAACATGGCAGTGAAAGAAAATTTGATGCAAGTAAAATTGTAAAAGTATATGTAATACCAAAATATAAGAATTACTGCCTTGTCACACCTTACATTAGCCCACTACTATCTCAACTACCACTTTTAAAACCACTCTTCTAGAAAGGACTCTAATAAGAAGATTCAATAGAAGATAACCACCCATTTCATTTAAGGGCTGGTGAGGTAAAGAGGAGTATTTAGAGAACAAAAAAGATGAGGGGAAAACTAGAGGTCTAGAGATCACTGAAGATCCTTCATAGAGAAAGAAGTTATGCCATGTGACACTCAAAAGTCCAGCATTAAGATCTATAACAGCAGTAGCACAGAAGCAAATTTGGCTCTGGAAGAACCATCTATTAATAGTTTGATTCCAGAATCTATAAAACTGTACCATTTATCAATGGGACTGTCACCCTCCACATGGATCCTCTATTGTAAAAGGCACATAGCTTCACTAGATGTCATTTTACATCAATATGTAGGTTCAAAAGAAGCAGAGTAGGGCTGGAGAAATGGCTTAGCAGTTAAGGAGCTTGCCTGCAAAGCTTAAGGACCCATTTGACCCTCCAGGTCCCATGTAAGCCAGACTCACAAGGTGACACAAATGCGCAAGATCGCACATGTGCACAAGGTGGCACATGCATCTGGAGTTAGATTTCGGTGGCAGGAGGCCCTGGAGTGCCAATTCTCTCCCTGTCTTACTTTCTCTTTCTCATAAAAATAATAACAAAAAAAAGGATTAAAAACTATTAGTTTACTCTCCTGAAAACCAGAGCATATCTGCTGTGATTTAGACAGCAGTGTAAATATTTCATTTCATATATACATCAATAAAAAACTACTGCAGGAGTTCATAATGCTTGTTTTGCAGAAGTTTAAAGTTCACAGGAGATCAATAAAAGATCTCTAAATCTTGGGTGGCCCACCAGTCCCCCAAACCCTCAAGCAGCCACCGTAGCCATAGCCCCAGCTTACTATGGGAAAGGGGACCCAGGCCAGCATATTTCCACTAGCCTCACTGCACAGGGGTGAAAGCCCTGCTACCACCATTCACGCATGACCTCAGGCAGGCTCCGCCCGCTGGTCCCCCGAACTCAGGCCCAATCCATCCATCTGCTCGCTGCACATGCCACCCATCCACCAGTTCAAGCTCAGCCCACTCAGGCCATTTGCCAGCTTGCTGCTCCAGCTGCTAGCCTGTCCATGTGCAAGCTCAGGCCCATTTAACCTGACCATACAGGAGCTCAGGCTCACTTTGTCCATCCCCCGTGCCAGCACAGGCCCAATCCTCTCATGTCCGCTGCCCACCCATCTGCCTGCCTCATGAGATCTCAAGACTGCTTACGGGCCCACCGCGCAAGAGCTCAGGCTGCTTAGGAGGCCCACATGCAAGAGCTCAGTCTGTTCTTAAGGCACACAGGGTAAAAAGGTGGAAAACAATATTCCAAGTAAATGGGAATAAGAAACAAGCAGGCACACCTTTACTAATATTGGATAAAATAGACTTCAAACATAATCAAAAAAGACAAAGAAGGCCACGTCCTACTTATCAAGGGAACAATCCATCAAGAGGATATTGTAATCATAAATCTTTATGCACCAAACACAGGGGCACCACAGTTCATAAAACAAAACCTATTTGACAATAAAACAGATATAACCACCAACACCATCATAGTTAGGGACTTCAATACATTATTATCAATAATAGACAGATCATCCAAACAGAAACTCAACATAAGAGACCTCAACAAAACCACAGATCACTTAGAACTAACAGACATCTATAGAACATTCCATCCCAAATCCAAAGACTACATATTCTTCTCAGCAACCCATGGAACATTCTCTAAAATAGATCATATACTGGGTCACAAAGCCTGCCTCCATATATTTATGAAGATTAACACAATTCCCTGCATGATTATCAGATGAAAATTCTATAATGCTAGAAATTAACAACAAAAGACCCACCACGAAACCCGTCAGCTCCTGGAAACTGAACAACACACTTTTAAACAATAAATGGGTAGTGGACAAAATAAAAAATGAAACTGCAAAATTTCTAGAAATGAGTGACGGTAAGAAAACATCTCACCAAAACATACGGGACACAATGAATGTGGTGTTAGGGGAAAAAATCATAGCATTAAATGCCTTCATAACAAAGACAGAGAGATCCCAAAACAGTAACATAATCATCCACCTAAAGGCACTGGGAAAGCAAGAAGAATCCAACCCAAAAAGCTTCAGACAGAAAGAAATAATTAAGATCAGAGCAGAAGTTAATGAATTAGAAACTAACAAAACTGACAACACAAAGAGCTGGTTCTTTGAAAACAATAAACAAGATTGACAAGAGCCTGTGTGGTGGCGCATGCCTTTAATCCCAGCACTTGGGAGGCAGAGGTAGGAGGACTGCCCTAAATTCGAGGCCACCCTGAGACTACATAGTTAATTCCAGGTCAGCCTGGGCCAGAGTGAGACCCTACCACAAAAAACTAAAAAAAAAAAAAAAAAGATTGACAAACCCTTGGCCAATTTGATCAGGCAAAAAGAAAAGACACTTCAAATTAACAAAATTAGAAATGAAAAAGGAGAGATCAAAACAGACATAAGTGAAATTGGGAGAATCATCAGAACTTATTTAACAAACCTCTTCTCGACAAAATTGGAAAATATAGAGGCAATGGATAAATTCCTGGACACATACCATCTACCAAAGCTAAACTCAGAGCAGATTAATCTCCTAAACAAACCTCACTGAGACTGAAAAAGTAAAAAAGAACCTCCCAAAAAAGAAGAGTCCAGGACCAGATGGCCTCTCAGCTGAACTCTGTCAAACCTTCTTGGAAGAACTCAAACCAGTATTTCTCAAACTGTGCCACACAACTGAAGAACAGGGAAAGCTCCCCAACTCTTTCTAAAAAGCTAGTATCACCCTAATTCCAAAACCAGGCAGAGATTCCACAAGAAAAGAAAACTACCAGCCTATTGCCCTGATGAACTCAGACGCAAAGATTCTAACAAAATCCTCACAAACCGAATCCAACAACACATCAAAAGCATTATCCACCTTGATCAATTGGGATTCATTCCAGGAATGCAGGAGTGGTTCAACATACGGAAATCTGTCAATATAATACACCATATAAAAAAAGGTTAAACACAAAAACCACATGATCATTTCGATAGATGCAGAAAAGACCTCTGACAAAGTACAAAATCATTTCATAATCAAAACATAAGAGAGAATTGGCATGGTTGACTCACATCTTAACATAATAAAGGCTATATACAAAGCTCCTAAAGTTTTGTATATACTTATATACATTTAAATAATACTTAATGGAGAGAGACTGGAAGAATTCCCATTGAGAACAGGAACAACACAGGGGTGTCCACTCTCACCTCTGCTCTTCAATATAGTACTGGAAGTCCTAGCTCAAGCAATAAGACAGGAGAAAGAAATTAAAAAGATACAACTTGAAAAGGAAGAAGATAAGTTAGTTCTATTTGCAGACGACATGACTGTATATGTAAGAGACACCATCTAAAACTCTTGGAAATGATTAACACAATTTAGCAAAGTAGCAGGATACAAAATCAATGCAAAAAAAAAAAACAGTAGCCTTTCTATGTGCAAATGGAAAAGATACAGTGAAAGAAATAAGGGACATGGTCCCATTTTCAATAGTAACAACAACAAAAAATACCTTGGAATAATGTTAACCAAGGAAGTGAAAGATCTATACAATGAAAACATAAAAACACTCAAAAAAGAAATTGAGGAGGACTTGAGAAAATGGAAAGACCTCCTGTGCTCCTGGATAGGCAGAATTAACACTATGAAGATGGCACTCCTACCAAAGGCAATATACAGATTTAATGCAATTCCAATTAAAATCCCAATGTTGTTCTTCACAGACATAGAAAAAATGATCTCAAATTTCATATGGAAAGGCAGAAGGCCTTGGATATCCAAACACATCCTCAGCAAAAGAAATAACTCTGGAGGCATCTCCATACCTGATCTAAAGCCATAGTAATAAAAACAGCACAAAAACAGTAGTATAGACCAACAGAACAGAACTGAGTCCCCAGACTTTGGGTCAAGCAATTACAGTTACTTAATACTTGACAAAGGCCCTAACGATTTAGGCTGGAAAAAGATAGCATCTTCAACAAATGGTGCTAGAAAAACTGGATAACCATATGCAGGAAATTGAAACTTGATCCTCACCTCTCACCATGCAGAACACTCAAGTCCAAATGGATCAAAGACCTCAATATAAGACCAGAAACTCGGCTACTACTAGAAGAAAATATAAGAGGAACTTTCCATGATATAGGAATGGAAAAAGACTTCCTGCACAAAACCCCAGTAGCACACGATCTTAAGCAGTCACTCAACCAATGGGATCACATTAAGCTGAAGAGTTTCTTCACAGGCAAACATATAATAAGCAGAGCCAATAGATTACCCACAGATTGTGAGAAAGTACTTGCTGAATATCTAACTAACAGAGGCCTAATCTCTAAAATCTACAAAGAATTCAAAATCCTAAACAATAAAAAGCCAAACAACCCACTCACAAGATGGGGCAAGGAAATGGACAGGCAGTTCAGAGAGGAAGAAATACAAATGACAAACACACACTTAAGGAAATGTTCATCATCCCTAATTATCAGGGAAATGCAAATTAAAACAACTATGAGATTTCACCTTACCCCAGTAAGGATAGCACACATCAAAAAATCAAATACAAAGAAATGCTGGTGAGGATGTAGCAAAACAGGAACCCTCATCCACTGCTGGTGGGAATGTAAGATGGTACATCCACTCTGGAAAGCAATATGGAGACTCCTAAAAAAGCTGACTATAGAGTTACAACAAGCACATTTATTCCCTTACTGGGCATGTACCCTAAAACCTTTAAACCACAGTCCAGAGATTTGCTCAACCATGTTTATAGCAGCTTAATTAGTAATAGCTAAGAGCTAGAATCAACCCAGATGTCCATCACTAGAAGAATGGATAACTAAGATGTGGTATATCTACACAATGGAATTCTACACAGCAGTAAGAAAAAGCAACACAATGAAATTTGAAGAAAAATGGTTGAACCTGGAACAGATCAGTGAACTTACCCAATCACAGAAAGATAATCGCCACATAGTCTCACTAATCTACAGCACCTAACCTGAATCTACCCAAGATGCCAACATACCCAGCAAGCATCTCGGGGACCAGACAATAGAGCTGGTGGGGAGGAAAGGGAGGGCAAGGGAGGAGGTAGGGGGGCACAAATCTGGATCCAAACTGCAATGGTACCTTAAAATTCTACATCCTAAAGGCACACCAAATGATTGAACTTACACCAGGCCCTTAGAGGGAACACCTGAGTCACAAGGCACTGGAGAGGGTATGATGAAGACTGACCTTAATCTTCTATAGCTTCTCTCTCTCTCCAACCCCCCCCCACTTCTCTCTAACTCTTTTATATTACTTATCTTCTTCTTCCTTCTTTTTGTGGGCACTGACCTATAACTCCCAGTACCAGTAAGTACCTATCATCCACAATGAGCTTTTGATCAGTGAGACCTACAAGGTTTCATAAAAGAAAGACACATTTCTGCCAGAGTACTTGATGACCCACCAAAGGTTAGTGGTAAGACCCTGCTGCTGTAGACACCATATGCAGTTGACACGTAACATGGAGAGACATGGCTGGAAGCTGGAAGAGAGTCAGTAGCCAGTCAGTGCATCTAATGCCAGAAGGTGCTACATGGGTGACTGGGGGAAAATGACCAATATCTGCATAAAGGTGAAGGAGATCAACATAGAGAAGAATCAACTCCTAACAAATCAGATATCCAGAGACATAGAGGCTCCCAAGACCTCATCACTGAAGCAGTCCTAAAATGAACCCAACATGGCTCAGGGAAATTTGCGGAAGAAGGGGCAGAAAGAATGTCAGGGCCACACGTTGGGTCATGATACACAGAGACATTTCCTCCTAGCCATAACTGAGAGCTAACTCCACAATGCATGACCCATACCTCAAAAAGGAGGGGCCAGGGGTAGGAGGAAGGACAGGGAAGAGGCTGACAATGGCACCAACTTGACGGTATTCACTGTGTACAAAACTAATAAAAAAAAAAAAAGACTAGCTTTACTGCTTTCCCCGTCATTCATCTCCACCATACAACAGTAAGCTTAATGACAAATGACAGTGCTGCTACAACAAGTCCCTGTCCTCTGCCACACAATAAAGAACCCACTCAAGTTCCAAAGAACAGAATTCTTCATATTCAATAATTTAATGTTTTTGTTATAAAGAAACAGGGAATTGTGAAGCTCCTTCCCGGGCAGGTAGGTAGTGCCAAGGGAAGGACCAGGCCTGTTGGTTCCTTCCTGGGGGTTGAGGGGATGATGAGCATCGGACAACTCAGAAACCTCTCCTGGCCACTGGAGAAAAACCACACTGAGTCGGGAGTCTTTGCAAAGCAAGAACTCACAGAAAAAAAAACTCGCTTTATTGCTAAGAGAAGTTGCCTATATCATGTTGGGGACGAAGGCAGGGATTTTAGGACGGGGTTGGGGGGGGAGGTAAGGGCCAATAGTAAACTGTAACTATTGAAATGGTAATTACAATTGCCAGGGGAAGTGGCAGGCCAGAAGCCATTAGGCATCTTGCTGAGTCCTAGCTGGCCAGAGACAGGTCGCCAAACTTTAGCTATGCTCAGGAAGTTCCACTAGGCCTCATGCCTGCGCCTTTCAGAACCCAAAAGGGAATTACTTTTAATGAGGATAAATATTTTATCAAATTCTATAAAATTCTGATAAGTAGGAAATTACTGGCACTCAATCAGGAAAGTGTATCTAAGTAAAGAAGCTTCATGAAATTTTACTCTAAAAAATATCTTATTAGATATAAAGTATATTATATAGTCAGTAAAATATGTAATTCTATAGTTTTCAGTATATTCACAGTGGTGTGCAATTATCACTATATTCTAAAATTGAATTTTGGTTCATCCAGAAAAAAGAAAAGGAACTATTTATACCTAATTTGAGACCATTTTAGAGTCTAGTTGTACAACCAATGTAGGATTATAGAACACTAAACAATAGACCTTTAAACTGTCAAATGTATTTTTCTTTTGTAAAATTTCTTTATTAAAGCTATAATGTATTTATTGCATGATAATTTTAGCAATGCTAAATGTAAAAAAAAGTGTATGACCGAATTAAAGAAATATGATCCAGACCCTTGCTTCCCTCATTAACGGATTAATACCAGGCAATAGCTTCATTAGAGATTTGGCAGGCTTAAATTTGAAGAGTTAATAAATTAAACAAGATCTTCAACTTTATTCATGGAAGAAATATAAATTAACTCTACAATAAAGATTCAACTTTGCACCAACTACTAATTGGGCTGGCAAGAACAATGCATTAGAATCTTAAATATAAGTGTTTGTGACATACGGAACAACTGGAGTCCTCACATATAGCAGGAATGTGAACATGTGAACTTTGGAAATCCCTCTGCTGGTCCTTCAAAAACTTTAATCAGGCCAGGCATGGGAGCATATGTCTTTAATATGAACACTCTGGAGGCTGAGGTAGGAAGATTATTATGAGTGTGTGGACACCCTGAGACTACCTAGTGAATTCCAGTCAGCCTGGTCTAGACAGAGACAGACCCTACCATGGGGGGAGGGAGTTAATCAATTATCATGTAACCCAGCATTTCCAATCTTACAGAGACCCAACCAGAAAGTTGCCCATGAAGAATCATAACAGTATTATTAATAACCAAGGGCCCTTCACTGATGAAAAATGTTAGCCTATATATACAACATATCCATGTGGTCATGCATACAAATGAAATTCACAGCATCCAGCCATACAAATAATCTTTTAGTGAAGGATGTTCCCTAATTTGACTCCAATAATACTTTACAATGAGAAAAATATGATTTAAAAATAAACTGTAACAAAAAAGTAGTAAAAAATGACATATAGGACAAAAGTACAGGATAAAGATAATGAGAAAATATTTACATTTGACATGGGCAAGATGAAGTCAATACACCAATATAGAATAAGGACAAAAAAGAAATAGAAATGAAAGAAGAATTGACAACAGATGATTTACACATGACCCATAAACACAGAAAGATAACTGACCTCACCCACTATCATGGAAATTTTGTGCTTTCAATATTTTCAGTCAGAGCAATCAGCTCAGTTGTTAGAAGCAGCAGGGAGGGTGTGTGATGCTCACTTAGGAAAAGCAGAACTGTGGAGACCTTTCACAATGGGCAACTGATATAGCTCAAAGCCTTACAAAAGTCTAAATGCAAGCACGAAGATCCTTTTCCACAACACATGTAAGGCATTATATATGTATGTATGTGTGTGTATATATATATATGTATATGTATGTATGTATGTATATATATATATATATATTTATTTATTTATTAATTAGTTTTGTGCTCAGTGAATACAGTCAATTTGGTACCATTGTTAGGCTGATCCATGCATTTGACAATATGAAAAACACTATAGCTAGCCAAAATGTTCAAAAATAGCAGGGTCATTTTAAGCAATGACAATGAAGATGTATATCTGCATTGTATTTTCAACAGCACTAAAAATGTGATTGTTGGGCTGAAGAGATGGCTTTAGGAGTTAAGGCATTTGCCTGCAAAGCAAAATGACCATGATTCAGCTCCCCAAGACCGACATACGCCAGGTTCACAAGAGGGTACATGCATCTGGAGTTTGCAGTGGCTGGTGGCCCCGACATGCCCATTCTCTATCTGTCTCTTTCTCTAATAAATAAATAAAAATATAATACAAAAAAATGTGATCAGCCGGGCGTGGTGGCGCACGCCTTTAATCCCAGCACTTGGGAGGCAGAGGTAGGAGGATCTCCAAGAGTTCAAGGCCACCCTGAGACTACAGAGTTAAGTCCAGGTCAGCCTGAGCCAGAGTGAGACCCTACCTCGAAAAACCAAAAAAAAAAAAAAAAAAAAAGTGATCATTTTCCAAACCTCACCACAGGACAGTGTACAGGAAACACCACAATAAAGGAAGTCATGGAAGTACATGCAGAGACTAAACACACTGCATAAATATATTCATACACAATCGACCACTTTCTAAAAGGTGCTACACTATGTGGTATCCCTCAAGGCTAGGGCTATAATTGTTTCTCACTTTCTGAGCAAATCAAAACCACCATGGGATACCATCTCATACCTGTGATAAGGATGGCTGCAATCAAAAACACTACCAAAAAAGATGCTGACAAGAAAGGCGTGGAGAAAATGGAACTTGTGCACTGTGGGTGGGAATGTGAAATGGCACAGATGCTATGAAAAATAGTACATCAGTTTAAAATTTAAAAATTGTGTTTTTATAAATAGTATAACTACATGATCCAGTAATCCTACTTCCAGATATATACCAAAAAGAACTCAAATCAGAGTCTTGAATAGACATGTGTATGCTAATGTTCATGGCAGCATTATTCACAACAGCTAAGAACAACCACCCAAATGTACAAATGTGGTAAATGTGTAAGAAAATTGAATACTAGTCTGCCTTAAAAAGTAAAAAAATTCTGAGGCATGATGAACATAACATGCACCACAGCACAGATGAATCCTGGATATGCCCAGTTAAATAAGCTAGATCTAAAAGGAAAATATGTTTGTATGATTCTACATATATGACCTATATATAACAGTTAAATTCAAAGAAACACATGGTAGAATGGCAATTGTCAGGAACTTGGAAGAAGAGGCAATGGGAAGTTCTTACTTGTTGTCTAGAGTCTCAGAATTAAAAGCACTTAAACATACTAAAGATTGTTTATACTAAGAACACGCTATACTGATTGGTTTTAGTAAACATATTAAGACAGGTTGTTATATACAATTTTGATTGAAAACATTATAGGAGGCATCAAAAATAATTTATAAAATGGGGCACTGAATCTTATAAGGATGAGCAACACCAGGTATCTCAAAGCTAAACCTCTTTTGCTTTGCCACACATCTGACTAAATATTCACGATATGGACAAGTGAGCCTCTTAAGTAGAGAGTAGCTAATCTACCTCATTCGGTATGCTCCTACTGCCCATTATAGATATGGCAAAGGCACATCTTTCACTGAATGCTAAGCATGGCAAGAACAAAGTTTCTTGTCTTTCTTCTTCCTTCTATCCCTGTGCCAAGCTTCAGAGGTTCCATCAAGAGAGGGAGAACGGCAAAGTCATTCTCGCATTATCTATGAGTCTGCATAAGGGTCAACTCCCAAGTTTCTCTCTCAAAGACTCTGACAGCACCCATGATACTTGAGACCTTCAGTTATAAAACAACTGTCCATTAACTGTTATTTATCATGCTGCCATCTGCTACCTAATCAATCCTTCATGAACAAGACACCGCAGGTAACATACCCAATGAGGACAAATAAATCTGTCATGACTAAAATACTACATAGACCTTGTCAACTTATCAGCCTAAAGACTAAATAACAAAGCACTTAGAACTTGCTTGGGGAGCTGGAGTGGTCACTTTGAGAAGCACGAGTTTTATTTTATTTTATAAAGCATGAGATGGCTATCTGTGGTACTACATTCATAACCTATGACATTAAGATTATTGCAGGAGAAAATTAAACTAAAAATAGCCTTATAAATATAAATATTATTGTCAAAATTCCCATGTAATCTGAAAGTACTAAAATGATCTTACATAGAACTAGAGATAAAGTTAGAAACAGGGCTGGAGAGATGGCTTAGCGGCTAAGTGCTTGTCTGTGAAGCCTAAGGACCCCGGTTCGAGGCTCGGTTCCCCAGGTCCCACGTTAGCCAGATGCACAAGGGGGCACACGCGTCTGGAGTTCATTTGCAGAGGCTGGAAGCCCTGGCACGCCCACTCTCTCTCTCCCTCTATCTGTCTTTCTCTCTGTGTCTGTCGCTCTCAAATAAATAAATAAATAATTTTTAAAAAAAGTTAGAAACAAAATTAAATATGAGGGGCTGAGGAGATGGCTCGGTAGATAACAGTGCTTGTTGTGTAAGCATGAGGACCTAAGTTTTACCCCCAACATCCATGTAAAAATCCAGGCATGAGCCAGGTGTGGTAGTGCAGACCTTTAACCCCAGCACTCAGGAGGCAAAGGTAGGAGACTCACTGTCAGTTTGAGCCTAGTGTGGGAAGACAAAGTTCCAGGTGAGTCTATTTAAAATAATAATAATAAAATAATAATAATAATAATAATAATAATGAAGAAGAAGAAGAAGCTAGACATAATCACACAAGCCTGTCATGCCCCAGTCTTCATGGTGTGGGGGCTTCTAGAGACAAGAGAACTGTTGGGGTTCACATGTCTGCCAGACTAACCAAAAGAAGCTCCAGGTTTTGTGAGAGCCTCTGTCTCCAGAAAACAAAGCAGAAGAGAATATGCATCCTCCTCTGGCCTCTGCAAGTTTGCATACTGGTTGCACACATCTGTGCACATATGCATACACCATATATATATATCACATACCCACAAATTCAATGTGAACAATCCTAAAATTTAAAAGAGTTTAAAGTATTAATATTACTCTATAAATATTTTACAACAGAGCTGAGATTTTTCCCCTTCTTACAATTGTCCTGCATTATTTATACTTAAGCAAATGAAGCTTCTCTCTCTACTAGCATTTTGATTCAAGAGTCCCCCATAAACTTAGGTGTTCTGAATGCTATGTGCCCGGCTGATAAGAGATATGGGAATTTATACCCGCTGGAGGCAGTGCATTGTTAATTGTTGGGGGTAGGGCTTATGGGTATTGTAACCAGTTTCCCCTTGCCAGTCTTTGGTACCCTCCTGCTACTGTTGTCCACCTGATATTGGCCAGGAGGTGATGTACACCCTCTGCTCATGTTATCGTTCTCCCCTGCCATCGTGTAGGTTCCCCACAAGTCAGTAAGCCAAAATAAATCCCCTTTTTCCCCAAAAGCTGCTCTTGGTCAGGTGAGTTCGGCCAGCAATATGAACCTGACTCCAACAGGAAAGTTGGTACTGAGAGTGGCATCACTGCTGCTACAAACCCAACTAAGTGGCTTTGACCTTTTGGAGCTGATTTTCATGAGGATGTGAAAGATTTGAAACCTTGGCCTAAGAAATGCTTGCAGTGCTGTAAGTGCAGCTTGATGACCTATTTTGGTCAGAGTTGAAAGTCCTGAATGCAGTAAGAACTATGGACTGTGAGGTTTGGCTTATGAAGTTGAGAAAAAGCTTTCCCTGGACCAGGGTAGTAGCAGTTTGTGTGAGGCTTGCTGTTATGGCTATGTCCTGAGAATTTGTGCACGGTTGTATTACACAGAAATGGACTGGTATGAACAGAGCAATATGGCACAGAAAGAAATCTTTGGGCTGAAGCCTCTGCCTGTTCAACTACAACTGTAGACAGGTTACAACCATTAAGATTAGGCCAGCTGACCTGCACTGGGACAACAGGAAAAATGTAGACTCTTTTAAAAGGTCCTGAATGCTCAACGAGTGTCCTGTTCTTCAAAGTCTGCTCTATCTCACCCAAGATTAACAAATTGGCACCCCGCCTGGTATAGTGGAGTATGAGAAATGTAGGAAAGAGAGAGTCATTGCGTTTGCAACAGGGTCTTATACTTTGGAAACAGCTATGGGCAGTATGAAGCAGGTTTGCTGGATGACTACATGGAGACCCGATGGAGCCATGAGGACAGATAGTAGGTTACAGTGGAGGTGCCCGATAGAGCCATGAGGATGGAGAGTGGGTTGCAATGGAGACCCAGTGGAGATGTCTGGACCATGACATGGCTGCTTTGGAGAGTTGAAGCTGTCCAGGACTATGAGTAACCTACCTGGAGGGCTGGAATTAGAACTCCAGAGGTTTGTTGCTGGTTAGAATTATCCTGCTGTTTGATGTTTGCCCTGTTTAAATCTTCCATTGATTGAATATTTCTTTGCTATGCTGAACGCCACCTTTTGTAGTGTAAGTATCTATTCTGTGCCATCATAGGTTCTGGGGGAATTTTTTGGCATTATGGTTCAGTTAAAAGACATTGGATGACAAGAATATTTAACATCACTGGGATTGATAAAACTATGGGAATTTTTAAATGGACTGAATGCATTGTATTTTATATCATATATGGTTATCAGATTATAGGGGCCAGGGGTAGAATGTGGTAGTTTGATGGAGATTTAGGAATTAACACCTCCTGAAGGCAGTGGATTGCTGGGGACAGGTTTATGGGTATTAAAGCCAAGGTCCCCTTGCCATTACTCCGTTGCTACTATTGTCCATCTGATGCTGGCCAGGAGATGATGTCCATCTTCTGCCATCATGGAGCTTCCCCTCAAATCTGTAAACCAAAATAAACCCCTTTTTCTCCCAAAAGCTGCTCTTAGTCGGGCGATGTCTGCCAGCAATGCAAACCTGACTGCAATAATGTTATAAAACTAACCAACTCCATACTCTGACAGGCTTTATTTCTGTAACCCTTCTTTCATTATAATTACTCATTTCCATCCACATTTCCCACATAACCATGAGAATTACCTCAGAAATAGAAAGAAGTACTTTCCCTTAGTACATTGCTAATGAACCTCTTTTCATTAATGGCTAAAATAATCCCCTTTAAGATCATATGATGTCACCAGCACTATGCTAAACATTTTGCTTAGTCTTTCATTGATCTTAACAAGCACCATATCATCATGCTACCTTTACAAATGGAAAAACTAAGCTTAAAAAAGATTAAGTAAACTGTTTAAAGAAACATGATTTTTTTTCTTTTTTGTTTGTTGGTTTTTAGCATCTGTTGAGAAGGGGCCTCACTCTCATAATGTAGCCCTGAGTAGCCTTGAACTCATCATTTAGACCAGGTTTAACCTGAAGCTATAGCACAATCTTCCTGCTGAGATTAAAAGCATGAGCCACCAGGCCTAGCCTCAAAGACACATCATCTGTATGCAGAGATCCAGAAGTCAAAATTTCTACTCCCTTACCTTCTCTATCTCTAATTTTTATTAAAGTACAAAGTAAGATGACATGGCAACATGTTGCCCAGAGTGTACAGAAATACTTCATATCTGCCTATATAGGCATTTATATGTATTATTTATTTCATTTCTAAATCAGACACTGTCAGGCATGATATTCTCAAATAGCACTTGTTATTTTACAGACAGTATGACCTGTTTAGTAGTACCTAAAAAAAAGTATTACACCAGGCGTGGTAGTGCATACCTTTAATCCTAGCACTCCAGCCTCAAAAGGCTAAGATAAAAGGATCGTTGTTAGTTCAAGGCCAGTCTGAAACTATGAGACTACAAAAGTGAATTCCAAATCATCCTGGCTTAGAGGAAAATCCTACCTCAAAAGACAAAACAACAACAAAAAAGTGTAGCATTTAAAATAGTAGCATGAAAATACTTTTAATTACAGAATAACTTAGAAAAAACTATCTACTGATGAACTGTTTGAAGGAAAAATTAAGAAGCATGGTGTGTTCAATTTCACAAGAGAAAAAAAACACTATGGCAAAATTGAATGTAAAAAAAATGATAACTTTTATGGATAACAAGTTTTTGATGCTTTTTAAATTACTGACATACACCATGAAATATTTATGTTTTAGCTAAAGTTGTGAGGTAACATATTATTTTTACACTGGAAATAGCACACTAAACTGCATGGTCACTTTTCCATTAGCAGATCCATGATGGAATGTTAGCAGTACTTTAAATGACAGCTAGGAAGAGAAAAAGTGAGTTTAATGCTCACCAGAAAGTGAAGAGAGCATTGGGTGAGCAAGAAAGGACTTATGAAGGGTACCCAGGACCCGTTAGCCTCGGAAGCACTGCAGACTCTGACTCTACCGTTACTACTGTACATGAAAATTTGTTACTTTTAGAGACTGGGAGAGAGGAAAAATCACACCCCTCCTTCCAAAAACTCACTCTAGAAATAAGAAATATTTGGAATCATAAAATTCCATTTACATTCAAAATAAATCTTGGAATACTACAGCTTAAATCCATTTCCCTTTGTTTGGTCTCTGAGGTGCTGTAAACATCTACCCATTACAATGTACCCTCACATAAAGTCTTCAGTCTTCTCCCCTTGGGGACAAATGATGCCATCTTCAGCTTTGTCTCACAGGTTTTTCTTTCTCAACTTAAATAAAACTGTTCCTGTGGTACTTCTCCCTTACTGTTCAGGGACCAGGAATGAAGTGGTTGGTGCTCTAAGTAGCTTTCCCACCATTGGTATCTTTGTATATTCACCAAACAGGATCTCAAGAATCATGAAGCACGTCAGAGAAAAGTATAGATGGACAAACCCCCAAATTAAAAGGGGAAGTTGGTAAAGGATAAAGCATGAAACCGATCTCTAGCAGTTTTGAAGACAACATTGTAAATATTCAAAAAAGAAAATGCTAGAAGTAGTATAGGATCACTGAAGGATTTCTTTAGATAAGACTATTAGAGAAAATAGTATGACTATACACGATACCTAGAAAGGCCTAATCTTGTCAAGCCTTTGTTAATACACCCCATGATATTCTTGTGTTCAATATAAGAATAAAACGTCAAATTCAGGTGAGTTTGTACCTGGTAGAACAACTCTACTGAAAGAACACTGCTTAACCCCTATGTGGACAATGTGCTTGATAATTAGTACGGTGGCAG